>NC_143034.1:50048870-50148870 GCF_057628025.1 Oncorhynchus mykiss
TGCTGACATTGAGGGTAGGGTTGTTGTCCGGGCACCAAACTGCCAGGTCACTGACCTCCTAGGCTGTCTCATCGTTGTTGGTGATCAGGTCTACCACCGCGGGGTCGTCAGCAAACTTATTGATGGTGTTGGAGTCGTGCGCGGTCCCGCAGTCGTAAGGTGAAGAGGGAGTATAGGAGGGGACTAAGCACGCATCACTGAGGGGCCCCCATTTTGAGGGCCAGTGTGGCGGACGTGTTGTTGCCTACCCTCACCAGCCTGGGGGTGGCCCGACAGGAAGTCCAGGATCCAGTTGCAGAGGAAGGTATTCAGACCCAGGGTCCTGAGCTTTAGTGATGAGCTTGGAGGGCACTATGGTGCTGAATGCTGAGCTGTAGTCAATAAACAGCATTCTCACATAGGTGTATATCGGTCCACTAATACAGGACTAGTAAAGGCACTACTTTTGTGAGATTTTTTCTTCATATATATATATATATATATATATATTTTTTTTTTTATTTTTTTTTTAAAATGTAAATTCTGATGTTTCAGGGATGCTGCAGCACCCTCAACACCCCTACTTCCTGCGGCTATGACGGTTTGTGTCAAGAACTGCAATGCTGCTGGGTTTTTCACGCTCAACAGCTTTCCGTGTGTATCAAGAATGGTGCACCACCCAAAGGACATCCAGCCAACTTGACACAACTGTGGGAAGCATTGGAGTCAACATGGCCAGCATCCCTGTGGAAAGCTTCCGACACCTTGTGGAGCCCATGCCCCGATAAAGTGAGCTCAATATTAGGAAAGTGTTCCTAATGTTTGGTATACTCGGGGTATGTGCATACTGTATTCTCGACATAGCTCATCATATATACAGTGCCTTGCGAAAGTATTCGGCCCCCTTGAACTTTGCGACCTTTTGCCACATTTCAGGCTTCAAACATAAAGATCTAAAACTGTATTTGTTTGTGAAGAATCAACAACAAGTGGGACACAATCATGAAGTGGAATGACATTTATTGGATATTTCAAACTTTTTTAACAAATCAAAAACTGAAAAATTGGGCGTGCAAAATTATTCAGCCCCCTTAAATTAATACTTTGTAGCGCCACCTTTTGCTGCGATTACAGCTGTAAGTTGCTTGGGGTATGTCTCTATCAGTTTTGCACATCGAGAGCCTGACATTTTTTCCCATTCCTCCTTGCAAAACAGCTCGAGCTCAGTGAGGTTGGATGGAGAGCATTTGTGAACAGCAGTTTTCAGTTCTTTCCACAGATTCTCGATTGGATTCAGGTCTGGACTTTGACTTGGCCATTCTAACACCTGGATATGTTTATTTTTGAACCATTCCATTGTAGATTTTGCTTTATGTTTTGGATCATTGTCTTGTTGGAAGACAAATCTCCGTCCCAGTCTCAGGTCTTTTGCAGACTCCATCAGGTTTTCTTCCAGAATGGTCCTGTATTTGGCTCCATCCATCTTCCCATCAATTTTAACCATCTTCCCTGTCCCTGCTGAAGAAAAGCAGGACCAAACCATGATGCTGCCACCACCATGTTTGACAGTGGGGATGGTGTGTTCAGGGTGATGAGCTGTGTTGCTTTTACGCCAAACATAACGTTTTGCATTGTTGCCAAAATATTCAATTTTGGTTTCATCTGACCAGAGCACCTTCTTCCACATGTTTGGTGTGTCTCCCAGGTGGCTTGTGGCAAACTTTAAACAACACTTTTTATGGATATCTTTAAGAAATGGCTTTCTTCTTGCCACTCTTCCATAAAGGCCAGATTTGTGCAATATACGACTGATTGTTGTCCTATGGACAGAGTCTCCCACCTCAGCTGTAGATCTCTGCAGTTCATCCAGAGTGATCATGGGCCTCTTGGCTGCATCTCATATTATCGCTTGCACAGTGCTCCTTGGGATGTTTAAAGCTTGGGGAATCTTTTTGTATCCAAATCCGGCTTTAAACTTCTTCACAACAGTATCTCGGACCTGCCTGGTGTGTTCCTTGTTCTTCATGATGCTCTCTGCACTTTTAACGGACCTCTGAGACTATCACAGTGCAGGTGCATTTATACGGAGACTTGATTACACACAGGTGGATTGTATTTATCATCATTAGTCATTTAGGTCAACATTGGATCATTCAGAGATCCTCACTGAACTTCTGGAGAGTTTGCTGCACTGAAAGTAAAGGGGCTGAATAATTTTGCACGCCCAATTTTTCAGTTTTTGATTTGTTAAAAAAGTTTGAAATATCCAATAAATGTTGTTCCACTTCATGATTGTGTCCCACTTGTTGTTGATTCTTCACAAAAAAATACAGTTTTATATCTTTATGTTTGAAGCCTGAAATGTGGCAAAGTTCAAGGGGGACGAATACTTTCGCAAGGCACTGTAACTACTGCTGTACATACCTTTTTAGTATTTATACCCAGAGCTCTAAAAGTATTGGGACAGTGACTTTTTCTGGGCTCTGTCCTCCAGCACTTTGGATTTCAAATGATACAATGACTTTGAAGTTAAGTGCAGACTGTCAGCTTTCATTTGAGGGTATTTTCATCCATATCGGTGAACAGTTTCAAAATGACACCACTTTTATACATAGTCCCCCCATTTCAGGAGACCAAAAGTATTGGGACAAATTCACTTATATGTGTATTAAAGTAGTCAAAGGAGAAGTATTTGGTCCCATATTCATAGTACACAATGCCTACATCAAACTTCTGACTCTTACACATTTTCTGGATGCATTTGCTGTTTGATTTGGTTGTGTTTCAGATTTTTTTTTGTGCCAAATTGAAATGAATGATAAATAATGTATTGTGTCATTTTGGAATCACTTTAATTGTAAATAAGAATAGAATATGTTTATAAACACTTCTACACTCATGTGGATGCTACAATGATTATGGATCATCCTGAATGAAATCGTAAACAATAATGACTGAGTAAATTCCCAATAGCAGGGGAGTACATGACAAATAAACACTTTATACGATTTCTTGAAATGTAACATCCAATAAAAATGTAGCAGCTGGAAGCCAGCGTACCATTTTAGCCGTTTCGGCTAATAGAAAGTCCCCAGACCTCCAAGAAGGCGTGACAACAGAGTGATTTTGAGGTATAGCTACGCTACCGAGGCTATAGCCAACCCAACCCAGGTCAGTTCCACCCTTCAGGGCAACAGAATCTGCTGGTTCTCATTATTCAATTCAATAAGAAAGATGATATCATACTGAGGCACGCAAGCCCTGAAATGAGAACCGCTGCCTGCAGGTGATGCACCTGACCTGTCCAGGTAAGTTACATGGAGATGCCCGACCTCTATGTGAACTGTACCCATGGATGGTGTATCAGCTACGCCTACATTGCAAATAGCCGAACGTTTCAGTGGAAGATTATCTGAGTCAAGTATGCACGCACGAACGCACCCACTAGACCTTTGAATCCATTAGAAACGCGCAAAACAGATGTATTTCTGTTATCTATATGATGTGTTTGTCATGGTCATATAGGCCTAGGCTACTCTTAAAACGTTATTGATGTTTTCACTTGTTATTCCTGTTTTTGTGTGGGCGGGCGGGTTTACAGACAGTGCCAATCCGAGTGCTTAAACTCATGTTCTCTGACATGCCCAAGACGCATAAAGCATCACCACCGAGAACCCACGCGTCCCGCCTCCCAATACCAAACACCTCATATCAGTTAACCCTTCCGGCATACTTTAACACAGAGCACCACCCACTCATTATTAGTGGCTCTATTTATGCATATGTACGGCGATTGTAATGTTTGGAAATGTTTGTTGGATGCACGTCATACCGTTTATTTCCAACACAATTGCCGATGGATGGGTTCGTGGTTCCTTGGAACGAGGATGGCCAGGACATCCGACACTTCCTCAGCCCCGGTCTGTCGCTCGTGTCCATGGCATTAGAGCGCTCTATCCCTCGGTGGTGATGGCGGTCGGTGTCAGAGTATCCCCGGTGTTTGATTTTGATGGGGGTCCGTGGCTGCCTCCAAAGATGTTGCGGAGGCTTTAGGGTCGCCTGCTCCCGGGGAACGGGAAGCGAGAGAGAAAGGCTCTTTTTCGAGCATGGTGGTGGTACTTCCATCATAGTGCAAATTAAAATATCCCTTTTATATCTCAACTTATTGACACAAATAATAATATGGCTATATATTCTTTGACTTCAAATTACTAACCTATTAGCGTCCATCATTGCCACTTAATCGTAGCCTACCCTGTGTAATTGTGTAGACAAAAGTGACCAAGTCAAGTGCAGTCCGATGTTATATGTAATATTCTAAATAATAACATGTAAACCTTTCAGCCATTATCACAGTGGTACTGTCAGGCAGAGAATGTGACTAAATTCACCCAGAAAGTGTCTTTCTTTTGCCTACCGTTTATCCAATTAAATTCCCAACCAAAAGTTAATCTCTCTTCTAAATGTAAAACGTTTCCCTTATTTTTTGCTGAGAGCTTCGCCAATCGTTAAAGTATCCGTCTGGTAGGTGACGATAGCCCCTCACGGGTGCTTCCCCTGAAGTTTGACGCCTTGTCGCCCATTGCGCACTTGATCACTTTAGTTACAGAGCAATCTATTGCTTTTATCCGCTCCTTATTGCAGAATCACAGACCGTTGGCTCCTGTGCGATGAGGGATATTATTGCTGCTCTCGACCGCACATGTCTGTCAAAGCTCGCTCGTAACCGTTCGGTCTCCAGCTGTAGCCATAAAAAGTAACACAGAATACCGTCGTGCATCTGGAACTACATAGGCTGAGCCGCACGCGCGGAGCCTACTGTCTCGACTTTCCCCTATATTAAAATGCTTGATCCAATTATTTCAGTTTGAGATTAAATTAGATTTCGAGCAATAGAACATCTCCATGAATTACATAATTTCGGTTGTCTTTGGAGTTGTGGTTGTGCCTGTATCAAAAACCCACGCGACGTTATTTCCTTTGCCGCTCTTCTTCACACAATGCATTATCAAATGCAAAAGGCTACCAGAAAAGCATTGACTCTCGAAGTCCTGTAGTCGCTGCTTCCATTATCTGTCCATTGTCACGTCTGAACTCCAGATTGACGACAAATGTTACATTAACCATAACGCATCATCAACCCCATCCAGTCTCTCGCTTCTTTCTCACTCTCTTTTTTTCTCTCCAGCAAGCCCACACTCGCGGCTCCTGTCCAGTTGGTTTATCTCTTTGGACTGAAAGGAATTTAATAACGTATTATTAATTCCCTCATATTGACGATATTCTCCTGGAAAGCCCTCGACATAAAATCAAAAGAACTGATGTATTTTAATAGCCTACTAAATCGTTTTTCACCACTGTCTGCTTTCAGTGCACTGCCGACGTGGTCAAAAGTGTAAGCCGTAGTAAATGGATAACCACCTCTCACAAAACGCGATATTTGTTGTATCCGTTTTAGTTATTTGTCGCAGTCGTTCCACTGATGCGAGCTGTCACTTAAGATTTCTCTGACCGTTTTCAGCATAATTGGATCATATCTGGACACGCAGGGTTGAAACCAAGCGCACTCTCAATGCAAGATGCGTTTGTAGAGCGCAAGCACAACTGCAGTTCTACAACCTTCCGTTAATCATAGCATTAAACATATTATCGTCTCATCTGCTGATGCATAATGATCAGGGATTCTCAGCTCCACTTTTTATTAAATCTCCAGGCACCGTGCGCCATCGAATTAAGTATTTGTAATATGAGCACGTCTGTTTACCCATAAAAGCATTAAATCATTTGCTTTTTAATCTGCAGAAATGCTCTCACATTAAACATATTTTTTTGCTTATCAGTTAGATATTCTACAGCTGTGGAGAGAGATGGCTATAGGCTACATGAATCATTTAAAGTCCCAGTGCAGTCAAACACGTCATTTTCTGTGTTTTATATATATACACAACATGACCAAAAGTATGTGGACACTTGTTTGTCGAACATCTCATTCCAAAATCATGAGCATTAACATAGAGTTGGTCCCATTGCTGCTATAACAGCCTCCACTCTCCACTCTCCTGGGAAGGCTTTCCACTAAATATTGGACATTTGCAGCGGGAACTTGCTTCCATTCAGCCACAAGAGCATTAGTGTGGTCAAGCACTGATGTTGGGCAAATAGGCCTGGCTCGCAGTCAGTGTTTCAATTCATCCCAAAGGTGTTTGACGGGGTGGAGGTCAGGGCTCTGTGCAGGCCAGTCAAGTTCTTCCACACAGCTCTTGACAAACCATTTCTGGATGGACCTCACTTTGTGCATGTGGGCATCGTCATGCTGAAACAGGAAAGGGCCTTCTCCAAACTGTTGCCACAAAGTTGGAAGCACAGAATCATTTAGAATGTCATGGTTTGCTGTAGTGTGAAGATTTCCCTTCACTGGAACCAAGGAGCCTAGCCCGAATCACGGAAAACAGCCCTAGACCATTATTTCTCCCAACAAACTTTACAGTTCGCACTATTCATTGGGGCAGGTAGCGTTCTCCTGGCATCCGCCAAACCCAGATTAGTCCGTCGGACTGCCAGATGGTGAAGCGTGATTTATCACTCCAGAGAATACATTTCCACTGCTCCAGAGTCCAATGGCGGCGAGCTTTACACCACTCCAGCCGATGCTTGGCATCGCGCGTGGCAATCTTAGGCTTGTGTGCGGTTGCACGGCCATGGAAACCCAATTCATGAAGCTCCCGACAAACAGTTATTGTGCTGACATTGCTTCTAGAGGCAGTTTGGAACTTGATAGTGACTGTTGCAACTGAAGACAGACGATTTGATGAACTTCAGCACTCGCCGGTCCCATTCTGTGAGCTTCTGGGGCCTACCACTTTGCGGCCGAGCCGTTGCTGCTCCTAGACATTTCCACTACACAATAACAGCACTTACAGATTCAGGTTCAGAAAACTTTTAATGTCCTCAGATGAAATTCATCTTGCAGCAGTCATAAAACACATCACATCTAAAAATGAAAATAAGTAGCAAAGGATATTTACAAACAAATAGACAGAGTAAGTGCAGTTGCATAGTGCAAGTGCCAAGTGCAATTAGTCCAACATTTTGGCTCTAGCAGTGCCGAAATTTGACGAACTGACTTGTTGGAAAGGTGGCATCCTATGATGGTGCCACGTTGAAAGTCACTGAGCTCTTCAGCACGGGCAAATCTACTGCCAATGTTTGTCTATGGAGATTTTATGGCTCTGTGCTCTAATTTATACACCTGTCAGCAATGGGTGTGGCTGAAATAGCCGAATCCACTAATTTGAAGGGGTGTCCACATACGTTTGCATATATAGTGTATTTCCACACTGTGAGGTTGGAATAGTACTGTGAAATTGTGAAAATTATGAAAATGCAGTTTAGTGTAAGAGCTGTTTGAAAAGAACACCTGAAATGTCAGCCTGTTTTGTTGAGTTTTGGCCTGCAGTGTAAGTTAATAGATCAATAACAAATAGAGTTTCAAACCTTTCAGGTTACATATCCCTCCCATTAGGCTCGTCCAATCAGGCCCCTCACTCAGACCACTCCCAGACAGTCCTAGCAAAATTCTTGTTTGAGAAATTGTTCTTTGCTAAGAAGCTATTTTCGTTACTTAATTGTAACAACTTAATTGTTACCCAGAAATGATTTCATATTGAGATCAGTGCCCGTCATTCAGGGCAGGTGGGACATCTTTTTTGGGGGGGTGGGCTTGCCTGTTTTGCATGTTATTTTGGCATTAATACGAGTCACATATCAGTTTTCAAACTATGTAAAAAATATAAATATATAATTGAGTGAATAAAGCCGCATACAAACATGGTCTCTTTTTTGTTTTCTTGAGTAAGGCAGCTCCAAGATGCAGGTGTTTCAGCCTAACTCAGTGCTTTCTGTGGTGGTGGTGCAAGCCAGCAGAAAATAGGAGTGTTGTGCTGTGCTGTGATCAGTGTCCTGTCACTCATGGGGAAACTAAGTCACCAGTCCTTAGTAAGGGTAGACATCAAAAATTCTAGCCCTCTGCATCCTGCCACATAGTTACATTAGTAGTGCCCTTCCAATAAGGCTCAAGTTCATTGGCCACAGATAACATGACATCAAATCACGTTATATCTACAGTAGCTTTGATTGGACTAATCATGTCAACATCTTCCTTCCAAAATCTTAGCTAGCAGTCATCATCACGAATCAAGTTGACACTCTACTTGCAAATCCTTTTTAATCCTAGCGAAATAATGAAGATAAATTATAGATAAAATGTATCGTGCTCATCGGCCACTGGACATAAAGATTACGCAACAAGTTGGAAATCGCAAATTCAACCATGAGTGGTTTGAAAGGAATCGGTGCCCGTGGCTAACCGCAAGAATTGCAACTGGGAAGTCGGGAATAAACCAGCTCAGACTGGTAAAATACGTTTTGAACGGTCATCCAACCCGGAATTGTCAATTTTTCTCTTTCTTTGATGCCAAAATTTGCCCAAGAAGGACCGCTGCGCCACCTTCCTGTTTAAGTAAGCACGTCACCACAGCGTGAGTCCAAAAATGTCTTATATGCTGCTGCATAAATAATGTAATATGCCAGGGAGATATGTATACTGTAACTAAGAAAGTAATACGAAGTGTATGTTGTGTAATAAGCTGTTAGTTGCCCATGTGCATCACCCTAATAATTTGATCTATTTTCACGTCTTAATATTGTCTAAAGTTCTAACTGTTCTGACTCAGTGGTGCACATGTAGCCTACAACCTGTTTTTGAGAAAAGTCCTCATCTAATATTGTAAGAGATTTCATTGTCTTCTTCTTTGCCCCCTTTATTTATCCTATGGTTCTGACTTGGTGAACAGGGAAAATACTTTAAGAGCAGCCCATTTTTCTGCACATTTCAAAAGTGCTGAACATAGTTCTATATATTTTGTCTTTATTTTATTTAACTAGGCAAGTCAGTTAAGAACAAATTCTTATTTACAATGACGGCCTACACCGTCCAAACCCAGACGAAGCTGGGCCAATTGTGCACCACCCTATGGGACTCCTAATCACGGCCTGTTGTGATATAGCCTGGATTCGAACCAGGGTGTCTGTAGTGATGCCTCTGGCACTGAGATGCAGTGCCTTAGACCGCTGCGCCACGTCCGTTTTAGCTCGCTCGTTAATGTCTTAAACGAAATGCCTCTTATCTGCTCATCGTTCGTTCAATTGTCATTAGAAACCACATTTGTTTAAGCAAGTCAGCCATATCAGCTATGTTTTTAAAAAAGTCAGTAAACGAGGCTGAATTAATTGTTTCGCTGGCTGACAGCCAGGTGTAGCGGTGGTAAGGGTTCACTCCATTGTGTTGGAAAGAAAGCTCTGCTGTTGGGATAACTTTATGTAGGCCCTAACAGTTTGTGGGCACCGCTTGTTACCGTTATAGTGCAATTAATGTATTGTTTAGTGTTGTGTTGTGTCGTGGCTTTGCTGGCATGCATCTACAAAATGTGGGGGTGTTTGCCCCACCAAGATTTACATGCTAAAATCGGCACTGATTGAGATAAAAAACAGCCGCATTGGGCCTTTAACACAAAAATAATGGAACCTTGTATATTCACATTTTAGAAGTCTAAATGTGTTCTCCAAATCATAACCGAGATACCTGAGCCCTGTAAGCACATGACAAGGAATCTACACAGCGTCAAAAGAACTCCACAGGGACGTGAGCCCATATTGACTCCAATGCTTCCCACCGTTGTGTCAAGTTTGCTGGACCATTCTTGATCCACACAGGAAACTGTTGAGCATGAAAAACCCAGCAGTGTTGCTGTTACATTTTAGTCATTTAGCAGACACTCTTATCCAGAGTGAATTATAGTAGTGAATGAATACATTTTTCATTCTTATCCCCCATGGGACTTGCACCCACAACCCTAGCGTTGCAAGTGACATTCTCTACCAACTGAGCCACACGGGACCAGCTCTTCACGCAAACTGGTGCTCCTGGCATCTACTACCATATCCCATTCAAAAGCACTTAAATCTTTGTCTTGCCCGTTCACCCTCTGAATGGCACACACACAATCCATGTCTCATTGTCCGTAAATACTGTACCTGCTATGCTGATGAGGGGACATTATGAACACTACCATAGATACCTGCTATGCTGATGAGGTATCTTTATTAAAGCTACCATGTAAATACCGAATGTGCTAATGAGGTAATGTTATAGACACTACCTTATAAATACCTGCTGGTAAGTGAAATAGGAAGCAATGTGAACTATATGAGTTTACTAGATTCATGAAAAGTGACGATCCATTCAGACCAGCCTTACTGACTGAACTTTCATAAACTTTATTACATGCTGCTGGCGAAATAACGTGGAGATTATTCACATTTATCCCCCTGTAGAAATCTCACATTAGTCCTCTGAATATAGTGCATGCATGTCTGTCTGTCTGTCTGTCTGTCTGTGAGAGAGAGAAAGAGATAGAGAGCCCAACATAAACCAGTGCCTGCTGGGTATTTGATGTTTTGCAATATTGATATTAAGATGATTCCGGAAAAGGAGTGCTCTCGCTCTTTGATGCATCACCAACACATGAAAGACTCCTCTATTTATATCATGCCAAGAAAGCCCTGTGTCTGTCTGGCCTCTGTCCCAAGCTGTGTATAGTGTAGCGTAGTGTAGTGTGAGCACCAGAGAATTCTGGGAATTGGAGTTCCTCTTAGGGAGGCCCATGAAACATTAATCCACACCACTTTTCTGACAGTGAATAATAATCTGGCCTGGCCACTCACTTTGTGTGTGTGTGTGGTGATCACGTGTGTGTGTGTATCAGTAAATACGTGGTTGATCATTTCTACTGTAGGACAATGGGTGGTGGAAGGTAGTCCATACATGCTCATATGCCTATGGTGTCAGAGAACAGCCACCATGCAGCATAAGAATGTAATAGATGTAATAGATGTATTTACCTCTGGCGGGGTATGTGAGGTATTTTGTATGACGAGGTTTGATACCAACCTAGAAATAACCTGTCTACATTTTCTTTTTCTGCAGCGCTGCAGTGGTGGGGAAGCAGCATGTTCATATTGGCTATGAGCCTGTTACCGACCTGCATCATCCTCCTTTAAACTCCATTTGAACCTGCACTGCAGTGTCTCTCTGTGTGTGTTTGTTCCAGGGCCGAGGTGGAAGAGAGAGATGACATGATCTAAAGTATTAGGAATTGGAGACCTTGAGGAGACTGTGGTTTACTTTGGGGACTAGCTGAGCAACATCGATTACTTTAAAAGCCAGATAAGTAGATTTCGGCGCTTCTTAAGACCATATTGATGAGGCTGAGGGGCTGGAGAGGATATCTGAGAGCAAGATCCAGTAGATGACCCTTCCACAAGGCTGTCCAATTTCCTCACTGCCGCTCTCCCATACCCCCATCCACTGCCATGGCTTCTGTTTCAAACACAATTAGTAGTGATGCTGATACTGCTTCTGTACGGAACATGGGCATTGGACACCACGGATGTGGCACCACTAAAATGGAGAGTACATGGTAGAGCAATTGATTTTTATTTTAACTTTGGAACCAGAGGGGCTGGACCCATCGGCCACCACATAGAGATTCCTGATTAATAAAACATTGCAGGTAGCCTTACATTTTTCACATCACCTACCAAAGCTTTTATACAGTCAGCAATGCAAGCCATGTAGTGGAAAGGGGGGGGGGGTTCAAAAGGTATTCATGCTAAAAACAGCTCCTGTATCTGAAAATATTTTAATGGGGTGATTTGTAAACCCCCTAAAAGTCTGTGGTTGATTGAGTGTTCAATTGTGATTTCACTATTACTGATTATAAACAGAATTGGTCCTGCAGAATAGGCACACTTCATGTCTGTAAGTGTAGCACAGGGAGAACGTTGTTTTCTCTGCTGCTGATGTTCAAGCTGCAGTCCTCTGCACCTTTTCTATCTCCCTCCCTCCTGTATTTTGGAAAATCACAGGTTTCCGCAGCATTCTGCGTGCAGGGTGACTGCGTGGGTGGAAACATGGAAGGCAGAAATCTAAATGTGTCTGACACACCGTCGACTGAGCCGCGTTTGGTGGTTCCCCCAGAGCGCTCTGGTTACAGACAGCAGGCACCACAAGAGAGATTAGGGGCACTAAAAGTATCAACAAACACACAATGGAGGTGTGCAGATTTATCGTTTCCAATATGCTGAAATGACGCAACCATCTGAGCAACGTTCCATTTCTATGGTAACATTTGTTTCCTTTGTCATAAAATTGATATGAACGTTCCATTTAAGCCATATGAGAATGGTGTTCAGCCAACGTTTGCTGCCTAAATTTAAAAATCACAAACATTTCCTTTACATGGCATCTAATTTGTTTCACCTCAGTGCCCCAGTCAATAACACTGCTGCTTCTAGTGGTTGTGACCAGGAGACAGTAACATCCAACCAAAGTCACCTTGTAGCCTGATTACAGGATGGAGGACTGGCCTCTTCAGTCCCCCTTGTTTCGTACAGTAGAGGAGCTGAGGGGGTGAAGGGCACCATCAGTAAAACATTAGGCCACGGTGTGCCCTAACCCAACGGTGTGCCCTAAGGCCACGATGTCCCCTAACCCAACGGTGTGCCCTAAGACCACGGTGTGCCCTAACCCCACGGCGTGCCCTAACCCAACGGTTTGCCCTAAGACCACGGTGTGCCCTAACCCAACGGTTTACCCTAAGACCACGGTGTGCCCTAACCCAACGGTTTGCCCTAACCCCACGGTTTGCCCTAACCCAACGGTGTGCCCTAACCCAACGGTTTGCCCTAAGACCACAGTGTGCCCTAACCCAACGGTGTGCCCTAACCCAACGGTTTGCCCTAACCCAACGGTGTGCCCTAACCCAACGGTGTGCCCTAACACCACGGTGTGCCCCTAACCCAATGGTTTCCACAAGTATCCCAGTGCTGATGCCCTTAACCTCATCAGCTCTTTTTCTGCTGTAAGACAAGGAAACAGTAAACCGATTTTATTGGACAAGCTCAGGTAATCGTACTTCCCAGTGTCAAAACATTTTCACCCAACTGGACAAGCATGATGTTCACAATACAATGTACCCTAAACACCAGTCATACCTTCCCCTCCTATTACCCACTGACTAGTCAGAGGGAGAACTGGGCAAAACTAAGAGTTAACATTTCCACTTTTTCCATACTCATGTCAGTCTCTCCATTGGGATTTCTCTCCATTTCGTATTGACATTTATCCTCACAAATCTCACTGGGTTTGTGTTTATTGATAAGTCATATTTAAATCTTAACCTTTGGAGTTGACAAACACAGCCATGGCTTTGGGAGGCTTGGGAGTCAGGCTGCGTCAACCAGGGTGATTTTCCAGAGCCACGTTCACCGAGTAAAGAAGACTAACATCTGAGTGTGCAACTCCAGGACTGTAATGTGCATGTCGGAGAGATGCTTTGTGGCCCAACTGCACAGACCCAGAAACAAGAACATAACTATCCTCACAGCCGTCCTACGCAGCAATCATGACAGAAGCCATACTTGGTCAATTTGTATCTGTATTCTGAAGCCATCTATTGTATCACTGATTTACCTCGACAGTGGTTTCAAGGTAGTCAATGAAAACGTCAGTTGATGAATAGCAGAATTGGTGGTTTACGAAAGATTGAAAAGCAGTCCTTGTTCATAGGGTAGACCTACAACCAAAAATAAGTGCAGGTCTGCATGCCAACCATCTGGTATTTGGAATTATGGGGTTGCTTTAAGACCGTTATTATAACCCAGTAGCACGAGTTCAGGACTCTTAAGTTTATTCATTTGACGGTTAAGGATTATGGAGGTAATGTTATAAATAACATAACCCAAACGGGGACTAGAGAGCCATAGGGGTAACAATCATTTATTTACAAGTTTGACCTATGTTCCTCACTTTTGAGAGGTAGTGGGGGGGGGGGGGGGCTCAGGTGTGGTGGCTGCATCCATGGCAACGCTTGTCAACCAAACTTTGCAAGTCAGTGTTTTCCCTGAGTTAACTGAGCATAAAAACGTAACACAAGTGCTGTCTAACAGCCAGCCTATTGACCATGGAAATTAACTGACGACAAAAAGTTTAATTAAATAACATTTACTTGCGCCAAAACAGACATATGGCAGTACAGATGACAGACAGCATGTATGAGGAAAAACAAAAGCAATCTTAATTCATATCATCGAGCAGCACCTGTTGGTCTATACAGAACATGGGGAAATCTACCACCAGACAGGTGGCTGCACTTGGTAATGGTCACTAAAAAACACAAAATATTGAGCAGCAGTTGCAATCTTAAAACAGACCAGAGGCCAAAGATATGATTGAGAAAACAAGAGTTTAGGACTCAGAGGAAATGATCAAGCTTTAAAGTATGTACAAAGGGATGTTGTCAGAAAGCCCACAGAGGGGAAGATGAAATGACAGAGGGAGGGGGGGGGGAAACTGTTAAGGCTCAAGTGTAATTGCAGTTCCCATCAGAAGTCAAGAGGTAATGGTGATCACAATCAAAATGTCAACCAGATTATTCTTCACAGACTAAGAACTCAATCACTGACCAATCATAAGCTTAATTTCCATGCAAACCTTCCGAGGCAGACCTTGTAAACACCTGTTAAGAGTCCCTGGACACTCCCATCGTATTAACACTTCAGATTGGAAGTCAACTTCTCCTGGACTGGAAAACTGAATGGAAATTCTACCCGTTTCAGTTTGTCAACCATCAGTGTGAAACTGTCAAGCTTGATTTAATTTCAGTTTAGCCTGAGGATCAACAGCCCCCCCTGCTGGTCTACAGGGGAGGGACAGCCACAGGGGAGCCAACCTAGCCATGGCTCATTAATAAATGATAGTACAGTTAATTAATGTTTAGGCTCTGGGTGGACAGAGGCCACAGATGTCCCTGCTTACTGTCATAATCTGTAGATATTAAAGTCTGGATAAGGCACAGCTACCATCCCCCTCCGAACGAACAAGAGCAAAATCAGGTGCCATGGTGGTTGAGATGCAAATACTCAGCCGACAAAGAGCTCACGTCAACACAGAACATACAAGATTCTGCAGAGAACAGAATGGGGGGGGAACGAGTGAGAACCGTAGAAATTCAACAAACCTGGAGAATTGTGATCTGCCCGTGTCCTCCAAGTGCAACAACAAACATTCAGTGTAGAGAACAGGCTCCCAAATGAGACAGAGGGGTGGAAGAGTGAAGGGTTGAAAACAGCATATTCCAGACTAGTTGTGTAAGGGGACAGTTCTTCTAAAGGACTGAAAGACAGGAAGGCAGTACTGCAACACAGATCTACGTGAATCCAAGGCCTGAATTCTGTCCAGACCGTCAGTACATAACCCCTGTAGGAGGAAGGCGCGAGAAAAAAAATTAAAACATCCCATCAAACAAACTAATGAACTATATACAAAAATATCGGGAGGCAAAACATTTTAAAATAGAAACCCGTTGACACCATCACAACAGGAAGAAAAAAACTAATACAAAATATAAAAATTAAAATAAAAAGTGCTTAGCCAATCAATGAAGGGAATACGCAGAAGAAAAAAAAAGACCTGAAATCAGATGTTACAATTATTTTCTTATAGTACAAGGTAACTCCCAGTGTGTAAACAAAGGGATTTCCTAATAGAAAAAAATAAGACATCAAAAAAAAAAAAAAGGATAAAACTTCATTTACAAGCACACTGAAATCATATATTTACAAAAAAAAAACATCAAAACTCCCATACACTGGCAAGCATTATGTCCCGATTAGCGACAGGCTGCAACCCCAGCGCGCTCCAGGGGGTCGCTGGCAGGAACACAAGTGAGAGACCACTGGACCGCCAAGCCCAAACCTAAAAGCTGATTGGTGGAGCCATCTCCTGGCTGTTAACTGGCATCTCGTACAAGAGGCGTTGATTGGTTTCCATTAGAAGATACGCTTGCGTTTCAGGTAGGAGTCAGCATAGTGGCCCCCAAGGCCCTGGGAGTGTTGTCCCACGTAGCCCCCTTCTGGGCTGGGCTCTGGAGACGGGATCAGACGCTTGTGACCACCAACGGGAGTCTAGAGGGGGCAGAGACATAAACCACGGTAAATGCCATGGCGAAAAATGGAGACAGAACAGGAAATGGCAGACCAACCGACAAAGAGGCACACTGACCTTCATTCCCAGACCAGAAGGGTACATGTTCGAGTGGCTCACAGGAGGCATGCCCACAGCCTGAACAGACAAACAGTGTTCAGGGATCAAAACAGCACCACAATGCATTGGTCTCAATGTACGTTTTCATCTTCAGTAAAGACGGGCGGCTTGGGTCTTTGTGAGCGCAAAACTAAGAGGAACAACCAGGTACAGTAAAGCCCGATCGATCCCTTCAACTTCTACACAGTCCACTCAAACAGAAAGATGCAATATCGAACAGCCGCATGGGACTTCACAGGATTCTGCTACAAAGACACTGCAAGACACTCATACACCATTTAGTTTGTCATCGTTCTGCCAGCATGGCTACTGTGGTTATGCAACCATGTGCGGCTTCAAGCATATCAGATAATGTGTTGTCCGCATTCGTCTGAGTGGACCGAGGACACGCAGATTAAGCCAATAACTTTCACTTAACATTTTCAGCCCAACTGTTTCATAACTTAGATTGTCCCCAACATGGGTGCTAGGCTAGCCAACAGATGTCAAGACCTCTCCGCTAAGTCTAAATAACAGAGGGCAGCCTTTATATTTTGAGCAGACACTCAACCCTCATTCGATCTGTTGATTACATTGGGAAGGAAAAGTGTGTGTGACCCTACCTTGTTGAGATGGCTGGAGGGGAGGCTGCCGGGGCCAGGTGCCACCGAGCTGTAGTAGGAAGACGAGGGCGGGCTGGGGGGGTAACTACAGCGGGAGGAGGCCTGCTCACTGTAGCCGGGGTGACCAAACCACTACAGAGACATTCATCATGTTATTCTATGCTGCATGTACAGTTCTACATGTATATATTAAAAAGTCCGACTACAAAGGAGAGTGGAAATTGAAAAGGCAAGAGGTGCCACAGCTTGAAGGCTGGATGTGAATAGTGGAGATGGTTTAGTGTCTTACCTGCTGTCCGAACCCTGCCAGAGCTCCAGTGTCCAGAGCCTCCTGCTGTTCATACAGATGGCCCAGAGGATCCTGGGAAGAGAGGAGCCAGACGCCATTAAACCTGCTGCTCATGTAACCAAGTTAAGGTCGTACCGTACTCTTACTCCACAGCTGCAAGCTTTTTGGTGGCACATCTGGCTAGTACGTTGTCAAGCGGGCAGTCCCGTGTTTGCGAGGTGAGGACCCTAGGTTCAAACCATTGTGAGGACACGGTAGCCAGACAGGGAGGAAGTGGTGCTGATAGGCAGGCCCACTGTGTTCCGTCACACTAGAAAAACATCCATGCACTGACTGGGCAGCCAGGGAGGTAAAAAAACCCACCGGTGGCCACAATGACCTTAACCAAGACAGCAGTGTCCTCGGATATCAAATAAACATCAATGAGCAGGCATTCTATCACAACATCAGATGAGCCAGGCCAGGCAGTAGGGCTGGACATTAAAGGTTAGAGGATAAGGGGGACCTACCTGGTGTATTGGGGGGTAGTCTGGGGTGTAGGACTCCTGGTAGCGCAGCCTGTAGTTACAGTGGATGTTCTGTGTGCGCTGGTTGGATGAGTTGCCTAGCGCTGGTCTCTTCCTGTAAGGGTGGGGCCTGCAGTTGGCGCCTGAGTGAAGGACGGCAGGAATGGAAAAGGAGAAAAACCCTACGGGTCAATACTGGGAAGGAATCAGAGCCAAACTTCACAGGCTGCAGACAGTTAGAAGGGGCAGCTCACCTGGGGATGGGAACAGGCTGTGGACATTGAAGGGGTTCTGGGGAAGATTCCCATCATTGGGAGGGTGTCCTAGAATGGACACCTATTGGAGAAGACATTAATAAAAAAATATTTTTTTTAATATGGGGACTTGATGTTATGTAATGAGGCACAATGACTTGAGCATACCTGCTAGTAGGGACAATATTAGAAAAGTATATAGAGCATTTTAATCATCATCATCATCATCATCATCATCATACCCCAGGTGCTGTAAGCCCCTCTGCCCCCGTCACACCACCCAGGTGGGAGATGGACATGCCCTGGAGAGTGGGAGAGGGGTTCTGGGAGAAGCTCGTAGGGGACTCTCTGCCCAGGGGGTGACCCATAGAGTGGGGGTTTAAGGGGCCCATAGGGTCTGACTGGAGGCCCAGGGATGGAACCACACCACCTGGGGACACGAGACAAACTTATTAATATAACACCCCATCACTGCAATGTAGAGAACCCTGAAATCACACTGAAAATCAATACAACAACACAGTAAATAACCTAGATGTAATAAGTACTGCCCAAATCCACGACATGTGTAAAGAACCTGCAATGGAATCACTAACAGAGCAGCAGGGCTAGCATAGCATGCATATGCTCAGCATCAATGTAGAGCATTGCTCTATGTGATAAATAAGTCAAACTAGAGAAACGGCCACTAGTGAGTTGTATAGGCAATACAAATAGACTTTAGACATGCCAATAAAGAATTGTGATGAATGGAAGGCCAAACCTTGAGGCAGGTCTCCCAGCAGATGGACTCCCTGCTGGAGAGGCATAGCAGCCAGAAGGTTGTCCCCCATCAGTCCTGCCTGTAGGAGACACGAGTTAAACACACGCTTCAGTGACCCACAAGATGCTAATAGTCTACATACCAGATATTTACTGAACCAAAATGTCACATTAAAGAATTATGTCAGTCAGAATTCACAGTAAAACACTTCAAAAACAAACCAGTTGCATATTAATATTACTAGAAAACCACCTCAAAAAGAACACAGCAGAAAGAAACGCTTTCCAGAGGGAGAGCATTTACCAGCTTTGGTTTAGGGAGCAGTCCCTCCACGACAAACCTATATCTACCACACACACACGCTCAGTGATCACTCACACAGGGAAGTAGTCGATTCTCTTTATTGTGCAGCACCTGAGCCCAGAGAAGATGATTTCCCAATAAGGCTTGCTGATAGTAGAGGAGAGAATAAAGTAGGAGAAGTGTGGATGAGAGACTAATGAACCAACAAAAGAGGGGAGAGGAGCTGGAGGAGAGAGGTGGTGAGTATGCAGGGCATGGTATGCAGGGTACCTGTTGAACTTGGGCCTGGTTCTGGAGGAGGAGCTGCAGCAGAGCAGCAGACAGGGCGGGGTTAGCCAGCAGCGGCATGGTGGGAGCAGCACCAAGGAGACCTGCAGAGAGACCATTTGACCGTAAGACCTGACAACCTATTCATTCACCATGCATTTAAAGGTGCAATATGCATCCTTGTTGCTAAAATTCTAATAGTTTGCCTAATTTCAGTTTGTGACAAAACAAGCAAGTGTAGAGAATCATCGTGTGATCTTAACTGATGTGAAATATATTTTCAGCTGGTGTACAAAAGAAAAAGACAAAACCAAAAACCTTAAATGAGAAGCATAGAAATTGCACACATAGAAAATATCTACCACTTCTTAGACTTCCTTACAAAATGACAGAGCTATAACTCACATTTCTATGTGAATTTGGTCAGGTCGCCAAGAAAGATAACTATTGTAGCTTAAAAGCACATGTCAAACTCATTCCACAGAATTTCTACGGCTTTTGGCTCCTGCTTTGTACTTGATTGATGAATTAAGGTCTAATTCATAAGGAACTCACCTCATCTGGTTGTCTAGGTCTTACTTGAAAGGAAGAAAAAAACAGCAGACACTAGGTCCACCATGGAATGAGTTTGACACGCCTGCTTTAAAGCATTAACAGCAGGGTAAGAGACTCATACCATACATCATCTTCCTTTAGAAAATGGCATGATCTTACTCACCTTGTTTCCTGCCCTGGGTGAGGGGGTTGAGCAGCATCTTGAGGGTGGCAGGGTTACTGAGGCCTGTGAGGATCTGCATGGCTGTGGGCTCAGGGAGGAGACCTTTCCCTCGGTTCAGGGCCTGTGGAGAGGGAAGAGGAGCGCCATTCAGAACATTTGTTTTACCACAGTAACATAAGGAAGTAATAGTTCAAACATATGGTCTGGTGTGGCAACCAAGAAGTCTTTACCATGGTCTGGGCAGCGATGAGGGCAGCCAGCATGCTTCTTCCCGGGGGTCCAGGGGCACAGAAGGAGACGCGGATGTGGGTCCCACCTAGCGCCCTGCCGTCAACCTCTCTCTGCACCTGCTCAGCCATCTCTGCCGAGGAGAACTCCAACATGGCAAACCGCCGGAAACTGTCATCCTGGCCCTGAGCCAACTGAATAAAGGAAAATTAAGTTAAATATGCGCTCCTTATGCAATCAGTCCAAAACTAATGACTACATTTGCCATTTAAATAGGTTTACACAGAATTCAGTAATATTAAACATCTTGAAATTTTTTTAAAACACCATCCACACCGATTTCCTCACCACAATTAGTAGAAAGGAGTATTTGATACAATGGTAGACTAGAGGTCGACCGATTATGATTTTTCAACGTCGATACCGATTATTGGAGGACCAAAAAAAAGCAGATACCGATTAAGCGGCAGATTATAATGTATTTGTAATAATGACAATTACAACAATACTGAACACTTTTTAACTTAATATAATACATCAATAAAATCAATTTAGCCTCAAATAAATAATGAAACATGTTCAATTTGGTTTAAATAATGCAAAAACAAAGTGTGGAGAAGAAAGTAAAAGTGCAATATGTGCCATGTAAGAAAGCTAACTTTTAAGTTCCTTGCTCAGAACAGGAGAACATTTTTTTTATACATTTTTTTTTACCCTTTATTTAACTAGGCAAGTCAGTTAAGAACAAATTCTTATTTTCAATGACGGCCTAGGAACATTGGGTTAACTGCCTGTTGCACGCAGAGTCAGGGTATATGCAACAGTATGGGTCGCCTGAAAGTTGGTGGTTCCTTTTAACATGAGACTTCAATATTCCAAGGTAAGAGGTTTTAGGTTGTAGTTATAGTATTTTTATAGGACTATTTCTCTATACCACTTGTATTTCATATACCTTTGACTATTGGATCTTCTTATAAACACTTTAGTATTGCCAGTGTAACAGTATAGCTTCCGTCCCTCTCCTCACTTCTACCTGGGCATGAACCAGGAACACATCGACAACAGCCACCCTCGAAGCAGCGTTACCCATGCAGAGCAAGGGGAACAACTCCTCCAAGTCCCAGAGCGAGTGACGTTTGAAACGCTATTAGCGCGCACCCCGCTAACTAGCTAGCCATTTCACATCGGTTACACCAGCCTAATCTCAGGAGTTGATAGGCTTGAAGTCATAAACAGCAGAGCGGCTGGCAAAACGCATAAAAGTGCTGTTTGAAGAAATGCTGATGAGCCCTCTGCAGCATACCATCACGCAGTCAGACTGCTCTATCAAATCATAGACTTAATTATAACATACAGAAATAGGTCATTAATGTGGTTGAATTCGGAAACAATCTCGAAAACAAAACATTTATTATTTCAGTGAAATACGGAACCGTTATGCATTTTATCTAACGGGTGGCATACATCAGTCTAAATATTCCTGTTACATTGCACAACCTTCAATGTTATGTCATAATTACCTAAAATTCTGGCAAATTAGTTCGCAACGAGCCAGGCGACCCACACTGTTGCATATACCCTGACTGTGCACAATAAACGCAAGAGAAGTGACACCTGGTTAATATTGCCTGCTAAGCTGGATTTATTTTAGATAAATATGTAGGTTTAAAAATATATACTGCCGTTTGTTGATTTTAAGAACGGCATTGATGTTTATGGTTAGTTACACGTTGGAGCAACAGTCCTTTTCCGCGAATGCGCACTGCAACAACTATATGCAACGCAGAACACACTAGATAAACTAGTAATATCAACTAGTGATTATGATTGATTAAGTTTAATGCTAGCTAGCAACTTACCTTGGCCTCGTACTGCATTCGCGTAACAGGCGGGCGGCTCCTTGTGAGGCAGGAGGTTAGAGCGTTCGACTAGTTAACCGTAAGGTTGCAAGATTGAATCCCTGAGCTGACAAGGTGAAAATCTGTTGTTCTGCCCCTGAACAAGGCAGGTAACCCACCGTTCCTAGGCCATCATTGAACATAAGAATGTGTTCTTAACTGACTTGTCTAGTTAAAAATATTAAATAAAGGTGTAAAAAGGGGGGGGGGAAGCCAAAATCGTCACCCAAAATTACCGATTTCCAATTGTTATGACAACTTGAAATTGGCCCTAATTAATTAGCCATTCCGATTAATCGGTCGACCTCTACTAGAGACAGTAGGTGGGATTAAACTTAATCATGCCCAGCGGCATTCTGTAATATAAAGTAGAGAAAATACTTGGGACTTCATGTTCCCAAATCTTCTCTCCAGTTTGCCACAGCTACTACTGGAGTCTCAACATTTAAAAGCAATTACCAATCAATTCTCTCCAGTTTGTCGATCTACAAGAAAGGCAATAAACAATGTATCAAGACCAAGTGAGCTATGAAAAAAACAAGCTTCATATTCCTGAGTTTTAACCTGTCCAATAGTTAAATTGCCTCACTCGCACTATTACGCAACAGTGTTCTGCCAGACCTCAAACTACCGTGCCCTAATGGTATATGAATGACTGTGCTTATGGTGCCAAAAGAACACCCCTGTCTCATTCCAGAAAGGCCTGTAGGGCCAGAGGCCTGCTGACTGACACCACCTGGGAGTCAGATGGTCGTCTCCATAGAAACCAGCAATGCTCATTGCTATAGAAACAAGTGGCCACAGGAAAAGCAGGTCGAAGGTGAGGGCTCGAAAGCCAGATTCATACAAAATACTCCCACCTATAGCGACCTCCTTTATGTGAACTGCCCAAGACCCTGTCATCACTATAGATGCCCCATGTTACATAACACAACCATCTGAACCTTGCAGCACAGCTACCTCAAACACACTTGATCAGTGTAAACAAAAGCAGTTGCAGTGTTTCCCCTACATGCACTTAGCAGCAGTCCACCACCGTTTTTAAATCATGGCCACCACTGAAAAATTGTAATTAATGTAATAAAAATATTTCAGGATGGTAAAACAGTCAGTGTCAACCAGATATAAAGTATGTAGACAAGACAACGGAGCTCTGATCTTTAACTAACAATCAAAGTATAAACAGCCCGGGACAATCAAATTTAAAAATGTCATTGCATTGGCACTCCATTGATTTTGTTATACGTTTGAGTCACCCAGATAGCATAAGAAAAGGGTATAAGCAATGGCAAAATGTATAATTGCAAGAAATTCTCTAAAACTGCTCATTTCCTCTACACAACGGCAAAATGTGTAGAATTAGCTTTAAAACAAAATGGTGTTTGAGGCCAAGAGGGCCTCTAATACCGTGCCATTAGCCATGCATACGCTAACTCTGCCACCGCTGCTTCTACAAAAACCTATGGGGAAACAGTTGGAACAGCTTTCATGACTAACAAAGTAAAAAGGTGTGCCAAAAGTACAAGCAGGTATGTTCTGCTTGCTACTAGAGTACACTGGAGCCACTCCGATACAAATTGAACTGAGAAACGCTAGTAGATATATACTATTCATGAGAGGCCGATACACATGTTAAATCCTCTGAAAATATCAGTATCAAGTTTGTGTGAGAGGTCGTTGGAGTTCCTGTGCACGTGTTCACATGCGACTGACCTGGCAAAAGATGGGTACGTGCGTGTCGGCCAGGGCATTGCCGAGGTCCTGAGCGGTCAGTAGGCTGGGGGGCAGACGGTCCACACAGAGACACCTGGAGTGCAGCAGGGGGTAGGTGAGGGAGCCCACCTCAGTCCAGTGGACGTACAGCATCCTGGAGCCCAGCTGCTTCCCCAGCAGCTCAGACTTAGCCCTAGCCGCAGAGTCCTTCTTCATGTACTCCACGAAGCCGTAGCCCTTGGAGTGGCCAGTGGAGGCGCTGTGGACCAGGAAGCAGCGCTCTAGGTTGCCGAAGGGTCTCACCAGCTCCTCAAACTGCTGCTGGGAGAAAGCGTGGGGCAGGTTGGCGATGCACAGCAGCGCGTCGGTGGGCTGCAGCTGCACAGAGATCTCCCGCTCCCGCAGCATGTGCTGGTGGAACTCTTTGATGGCACATTGTGCCTGCTCCCCATGGAGCAGTGTGACAAAAGCTGAGGGGAGAAGAGAGAATATGAGCTAAGACTTTGAACTATGTGGAAGGTTACATCGCTCAAAATAGGAAGAGAGTTGAGGAATCTGTTTGTCTAGCTCTGTCAGAGAGCCTGCTGCATCCAATTAGTCTTACATTTCAGTCTTTTACCTACCTGTTCCCTTGTATTTGTCCACAAAGCAGTACTTCAAGTCATAGCTGCGCAACAGCTCATGTACCTCCTGAAAGGGAGAAAGTGTGGTGAGCTACAATCAGTGTTTCCCTATAATTTTTTCCACAGAATTCCAGTCAATATTTGTAAATGCCCTCCTTGGCCAGAGATGCCCTACCAAACGCCCTACCAACGGTGTAGGCATAAATTCTGCTTAAAACTAAGTGTTAGACACTACAATCACTTGAAACCACGACAATCTAATGTGATGTGTGAACATCCCTAATCTAAAGCCATCTGTTGTGTAGCTCCATCTATATGTCTACTTTTATTCACTGACTTGCTTTTCCATTCATTTTGGGGGGGGGTCGAAGCATGTTGCTATCAGTTTAAGTGTCCAATTAGGGATAGTGTGACATTGACAAGTGCTTTCCACAACAATATTTGAGTATAGACCATCTGTAGTACCTAAATGCTCAGAAGTATTGATCAAAACAATTTAGGATGATTGCTATTTGTTTCAAATTGGCAAAGACACCTGCTGTAAGCAAAGTCAGCCCCAGCTTATCGGGCAATGGTGGAAAAAAGTTGCCCATTCACTGTGCTAGAAGAAATGTTGTTCCACAATGCTTTGCCTGTTCCACAAACGAATCGCAATGCTGTCTAGCATTTTCTGAAAGCGGCTACGTTGCCTCTACACCTTCAACCCTTTGTCACTGCTACTCACGTTCCCATCTCGAACTCCCAATATGCACCCAGGCAAACAATGAAACGCGCACAGGCCACAGTTCCCCACGAGTCAAGCATGTTCCAACTTTTTTTTTAAATAATGTTTTACACAAAATGTTTCAGGGCCATGAAGTTTGTTTCAATGAGGGACATTACCTGAAAATAATTTAACGACAGACTTTTGAACCAGTCACATACAATGTATGGTCAATCCATAGCCTGACAATTACTGGTCAAAACAAACAGTTCTGCTAACGTTAGCAACTAGCATTGCCTTTCCGCACGAGGATTTTAATTCTGCACTTTCAACTTGTCCATCAACCACGCGTGATGCTGGAATGGGCAATTACAGCCAGGCCGTGAATAACCACCAAACATCACCTACCACGTAGCAATACCTTAAGAGCGCAAATAGAAGTTTATTGGCGACATAATATGGAACTATGATTAGTTCGCAAATCATTGTTAGTTCCTAGGAAACTGTGCTAGTTAACGTTAAGAAAAGATAGCTAACTAGAATAAAGACATCACCAAGAGTCAGCGAACTCCGTTAAATTACTGGTAATATAGCTAGATGTCAATTTCATGGCACGGGTGTAGTTATTTATCTTTTACATAACGTTACTAGATTAACGAGCTGCATCCTAGGCTTGATCTGATGAAATTACTGACCCGCGTTAGCTTTTTAACGTTACTGAAAACTAAAAAAAGTTTAGGAAACGTACCTGATTGCTAACATCGGATGGCAGGTTTTTTATTATGATTTTCCGGCGATTGTAAAACTCTCGACGAGTTCTGTCCAAGCGACTCTCAATCTCTTCAGGGCTAAGCGTCGTCAACTCTTCATCGACCCTTCGCTGACACTCGTTGTCCGATGATGCATCCCCATCACTCGGCTCGAGTTCGGGATCCCTGGACACCCAATTCTCGTGTTCGACAGCGGGGTCATAGTTTTCGTGAAATGGACGGCTAGCGAAATTGGGCCCTGCATTTGGATTTTCTTCTCTGCCAGCTGCGCTAACGGACACCGCGGCCGCCATCACCTTTGCCTGAAAGTTTTCTGAAACTGACAACGCCGTCAGATTTGAGCAGTTTAAACAATACACACATGGGCGCAACTCGGCTTCTAATTGGACGAGAAGATGCATTTTTTTTTTATACCACGTCACGTCATGAGCGGGGCGGGTAGATGTAGCTTGCCTGTCATAAATCAAAACCAGTTACGCCCACTACAAATTCAACAAACCCACATGATCCAGTACATTGAATTGAATTACCGGTATGAACATATTGATAAAATCACTATTTAATTTCTGATTCAATAGAAGTTGAGGTGTTTGTATTACATTCAGCTGTATATGTCCCTGATTGACAGGAAATGTTATTTTATTTAGGAAAAGGGAAAAAAGGGAAAAAAGGGAAATTATTTAGGCATAAAATCAAATTAGCTTTCGCCTCTAGGCACACTGGACCTTAGCATGTTTATCATACCACATCTGAGTAGACAGTTTGCTCAAGTTGGCAAACAGAAGTGGACTTCCCTTTGCTTTGCACTCAACTCTCCTTTTTTTAAAAAAAATAAATACACAATTGATCATTTACATTCGGTGAAAGTGTTACAAATGATGAACTAACAATTCACAACCTGGATTTTTTTGGGCTTCGGTCAAATTTATTAAACACCGTCAAGGGATACAAATGCTTCATTTTCAACATTCGCCCACTCAAACATTTAATACATACAAACATAGGGAAAAACATGATATGATACAATAAAATCAGTAAATGTTTTATATTTACACCAATACAGAAATAAAGAGAAACTGTTGGTAATATACATGCATCAATTGAAGTGTTATATTAATCATGTGAACATTATGAGTGACAAATCATGTGGAACGACAGCTCCTCTCCTCTTCTGGATAGTAAATATTTCATATGTTGGAGGATCCCATTCTCGGGCTAAAATGTAGAACCTAAATTGGATCAGTCATGGAACATGGGCCCGGTTCTCCTCCCGAGACAGCACTATAGCTGCCATTCAGGGAATTTCACACCTAAAAAAATAATATCTGTCACATCAAAATAAAACAAGTGCCATCACGAAGGGCTCATCTATATGAATGAATGGATGAGAATGACTAAAAACCTGAGTTCCTATTTATTAATACAAAGAGCAGTCTACTCCTTCAGAACAGACAGAGGGCACTGTGGTGCAGGGTGTGATGTAGACTCTAGAGTAGATTTATGTAGCAAAGTGCTGAGGTATACAGGAGTAAGGCCAGCTGGCCTGTGAAAAAGTAAGGTTCTCATTGGCTAATTTGGGACAGCCGCACATTGGGTTGCCGTTCGTATGTCTTGCGAATCGCTTCGATGGACTCAATGAGGGATTTGAAAGATGGCCGTCTCGCGGGGTCAAAGTCCCAACAATGCTGCATCAACATGCGGACCTGTTCAAAACAAAGACAGGTTCGTTTCCCTAGGTGCATCTGGCTTACAGAAACAATGAAGAACTGTGTGAGAGTGTTTAGCTGTATGGTTTACCTCACTAGGACAGTCTCGGGGGCAGGGCAACCTATTGTGTTTCTCCAGCAGCTTGATCAGCACCAGCACCGTCATCTGACCCTTCACTTTACCCATCATCTGAAAGAACTTCTATAAAAAAAACACACATACAAAAACGCACACGTCACAATTAATACACTCAGCAAACCGCACACAGACTGCATCACAATTATGTAAAGGGTTGGTGGCCTTGGTTAAATGGATCATGCAGATTTAGACGGAGACAGAGGGTGTCGTTTCGTACCACTGGAGGGCTCTGACGATATTCACAGTGGGTCAGGACCTCATAGAGCGTCACGCCAAAGGACCAAATGTCTGAAGAGAAGGAAAACTTGCTCTCCTTCAGACACTCAATTGCATACCTGTAAAATAAAGTCAAAGGTTATACCGTAAGATACCTTTCACATCTGGACTCTAAATTAGCAGCCCAGAGCCCAGCAGGGAAGTAATTGCTCAATGACTCCAGGACTCACCAGAACACAGGACTGTCTCCATTCTCACGCACGCGGTAGTAAACATCTCCCTCTGGGATGTATTTGGTAAGGCCAAAGTCCCCGATCTTCACCAGATGCTCATTCTCCACCAGTACGTTCCGGGCAGCCAAGTCCCGGTGGATGTATCGCTTCGAGTGCAGGTAATCCATCCCCTTAAAAAGGAAAAAAAGCCAAAAGAGCAGGAGGAGAGATGAGGGAGACCAAGGTGAAAGAGTAGCAGTTAGAGAAGAAAATAGAGTACTATAATCTATTGTTGTATAAAACAATACTCCAATATTGGATAGCAAATCTTCAACTTGAACCCAAACAGTGTACCTGCTACAGAACTAAACAGAACCCTAGAAGGAATCTAGATGACATATCTTTATATTACCAGCCCCCCCGTGCAGTGCTCGTCTCACCTGGCAGATCTGCTGTGCAAACAGGAGGCTGTGAGCCACGCCCAGGCGGTGTTTGGCTAGGTACTCTCTGAGGCTGCCCAGAGGTAGGAACTCCATAATCAGCTGCACCGTCTGCCCTCCTGTGGAGACAACGAAACAGGCATTTACAGCAGTCACTCATACATACAGACGCTACCCTACACGTGTAAATGTGAACAGATGCTGGAAACCCCCCACACATGAACATGTCATCTGTAGGAAGGAGCCAAGCAAGAAATGTAATAAACAAGCATTGTATGAAAATGAGACTGCCAGTCATATACAGCAGATGGATGACAGACAGGTGAGCTTGACTGGATCACATGCCACTCACCCAGCTCAGAGCAGCAGCCCTTGTACTTGACTATGTTGCCGTGGTAAAGAGACTTGAGGATCTCAATCTCCTTCATCCAGCCTTCACTGAGATGGCTGCCTCCCTCATGCTTCAGGGTCTTCACTGCCACATAGTCCCCTGTCCCGTCGTTGGCTGGGTCATACACATAGAGAATCACCTTCCCAAAGTGACCCTGGAGACAGAGAGAGAGCACAAAGCATTCTCTCAGTTAGAGGGAGGCCAGGGAATAATGTTTTACATAACACCAGTAGATCACAAAGCACAACAGAAGATGAAGAGCACAGAGGGGTTTATAAGAGTCATGTTGTCCTGCGGGGAAATTAACTCACCTCCCCTAAGTCCCGGATCTTTTTCAAGTAGCGTTTGAGGAAAACGTTGGGGTCAGCGTCCGGGAGAGACTCCAGGGGGGATATGTCAGGATCTGATCAGAAACCAGGAGAGCAACATTAAAGCAACACTAATCAATCACGAAAATGTGGTCAATCTAAATGCTAGAAGAGGAAACGGAGAGAAACAGACTGTGAACCAAATAATAAAAGGAGAGGACATACTCTTGATCTGTAGTTCAGTGAGCTCTCGAAGCACAGTGCGGAAGGACGGCCTCTCCCGGGGTTCGTAGGTCAAACACATGCTAATGAAGCTGGCCAGTTCCTGCGACGAGGGCTCAGTGAGGCGACTCCGCGTCTCGTAGAAACGCTCTTTCTGTTGGCAAGAGAGAGGTCAGGGGTCAGCATGAATCACAGGCACGGTAAGAGGATGGCAGATAATGAGTTATGATTAGAGGGAGGAGAATTGAAGGGCAGTGACGATAGGGCTGTAGGTACCTCAGTGAGCGTGCTGCCACTCATGGGCAAATCTCCATTGTTGCAGATCTCCAGCAGTGTGGCTCCAAAGCTCCACTGGTCGGCAGCACTGCTGAATGGGGCACCGCTTGGCACACACTCCGGGGCGATCCATGGGATTCGCTCGACACGCTCTGTAGGGCATTGAGACAGTCTAAGTCAGACCAGGCTATATAATACCACTACATTCAGTAGGTTCATGAATCACATGGTCTCACAACACAAACTAAATAACCTCTAAAGCCTTCCTGCTAAGTGTCAATATGATGGCAAGTGCAAGACAACCAGGAAGTGGGCCTCACAGCAACCAGGTAGTGGTTTACACAGGGCTTCTTGTGACTCAATCTGATCTAAAAGAATGAAGACCAAGCAAAACCACCAGAGACGGAAATTGAGGGTTGACAAAATAACTCACTGTAGCGAGATTGTATTTATCATGTAGTGGGTGTTGCCCAACATGGATGTGGTCTGGTAGAAACTAACTGTTTTATTGTTCAAGTAGGAACTAACCTTCTCTGGACAGCACGTTGAGGGCAATGCCTGGATCGCTCAGCTTGATGAAGGGAAAGGTGCCCTCCTCCAGACCACGGCGAGCCACCAGAATGTTTTTAGCACAGACATTACCATGTACCAGTTGTTTAGTCTCCTGCAGTAACCAGGTGGTAGAGGTAACAACATAAAGTACATTCGGGACACTCAATAGTGGGAAATGAGGGTTGGCAATACATTAACTATGGACACAAGGGTTTAGAGTTTGAAACGGGACTGTCACAGAAGACAGGAGATCAACATCCTAAAAGATCATTGTTTCATACAATGATTGAGGAGTAATCTTAGTTTGTTGTGATGTGAGGGTATCAGGCCGACTTACGAGGTAGCTCAGGGCACTGGCCAGCTGTTTGGCTACAGTAAATTTCCACTGAGGGGTGACCAGCGCCCTTTCCCTTCGCAGGAACACATCCAGAGGCCCAAACTCCACAAACTCCTCCACCATGATGTCTGCAGACAGGTCAAAGACAAGGATTATTATCTCGGATCACACCACTTACTGTTAGAGATGACCGACACTTCACTGTATTGAGTCTAATTCAAAGGCTACGGTTTGGCTGAGAGTCATGCTTGTGGTTGTACTGTACACCAGTCTTGTTGCCTAGTAATTCAAACAACCAATACAATTAACCTTCTGAGAGGGAAGTGTCAGTGCTGAAGGAGGAAGTTGCACAGCTGAATGAGGAAGTGTGAGGTTGAGTAGTGCCATGGTGACTTACTCTCAGATCCTTTGACAGACACGCCGTGAACAAAGACCAGGTGACTGTGAGATACTTGGCTCATCAGACTGGCTGTTTCAAAGAACGCCTACGAGAGGACAGGAAAGAGGAAGGATTATCAGGACATTGTAAACAAAGGTTCACATTTAACAGTCTACCGTGAAAACGGTAGCTTCGAACCAACAAGGTATCCGTTGTGTGATTGAGGCAAACTGGGTTGGAACCTGGGATGGTGTTATCGCACAGAGCTAAAGTCCAGGCATTATCACACCGAGCTAGTCTTCAGGTCACAGGTAAGGTTACTCATCACGCAATCAATTCCTGTAAGAGGATAATGATACATTAATGGTAACTCACTAACGCTATGTCCTTGTGGCTCTGGTCCAAGATCTTAAGAACCACTCGGATCTCTTTGCGATCAGTAAGATTGTTATTCCACTTGTCCTCCTCATCCTCCTCCTCCACTCCGCCCCTCACCAACAGACTGCCAGAGTAGATGTTGGTCCTGGTCCCACGGCCCAGATGCTGCTCCTAAGCACAAGGACAACCAGACATACAACCATTTTAGAAGTACTGGGTACAAACCGGATAAAGATAGAGAAGAGCATCAGTGTTCAGTAGGGAAAAATGTATTGGAATTTAGAGAAACTGGGAGGTACAGTTGCAAAGGTGTGCCCTACTGAATATAACCCAGGTGAAACATACACAAAGGAGGGCACTGACAGAGAAATATATAGAAGAGAATCAAATCAAATTTATTTATATAGCCCTTCGTATATCAGCTGATATCTAAAAGTGCTGTACAGAAACCCAGCCTAAAACCCCAAACAGCAAGCAATGCAGGTGTAGAAGCACGGTGGCTAGGAAAAACTGCCTAGAAAGGCCAAAACCTAGGAAGAAACCTAGAGAGGAACCAGGCTATGAGGGGTGGCCAGTCCTCTTCTGGCTGTGCCGGGTGGAGATTATAACAGAACATGGCCAAGATGTTCAAATGTTCATAAATGACCAGCATGGTCAAATAATAATAATCACAGTAGTTGTCGAGGGTGGAGCAAGAATGCCCTCTCTCTCACCTGGGTGATCTCCTTGTCTTTGATCTGATGGAACCTCAGCTGAGTCAGACAGAGGGCCACAGAGTCAGGCTGAACACACTGGTCCGCACCCTGCCTCATCACCAAGAGGTTGGACAGTTCTGCAGCACACAAACACTCGTTTAAATACAGCACAGGAAAACATGGACACACAACACATCCTTACAGAATAACATCTCTGTACATATGTTGAGCTGTGGTATGTTAGGGGCAGAACAACACCAATGCACATCTATAGAAAACACATCACACCCAAACTAACCTGCAGGTCGGGGTAGGCAGCATTTCTTCACAGTGAAATTGTCCGTGCCAGACTTGAGCACAAAGGTCTTGAGGCTGTCGGTGAGCTCCTTGACACTGGAGAACTCCCGGTCCCAGCCTTCCAGAGCAAACACTGAACCACTATGCATGATCCTGAACTGCTTGTGGATTGCAGCTTGTCCATTCTATAGGAAGCCAGCAAAGACACACACATGCATCCAAATATATAACTTCTAATGACATTATATTGCTTTTCATATTTTCAGACTACATTTTCCATGTTCCTCATCCTTCAGGGCTTACCTGACTCTTGTTTAGAACAGCTAATATGATGCGGTGGTAGTCGAGGACGCTCCAGCGCACAAGAAAGGCTCCCTCTTCAACTGCTTCCTTCCTCAGTCTCTGCAGCACAAAGTCATCACTGAAAAAGACAGTCAGAATTGTAGTGGGAGCCAGGGCAGTGTGTGTGTGTGTGTGTGTGTGTGTGTGTGTGTGTATATGTGTGTGTGTTACTCACTTCATTGGTCCATGGAGGCCATTGGTGGCACTGAGCACTACCCTGGGCGGAGCCACCTCGTGACACAGGTAGTGGTGTGCGTCTGCAGTAAGCCGGAAGTACCCGTCCAGCAGGGAGACGAAAGACAGAGCCTCAAGGATGGAATTCATTTGAACCTCCTGCACACATATACACATATTATCCTCAGACAACACCACCTACACACATATCAGTCAGATACTCCGCTTCCGTACAGACATACATCATATAGTAAGATGCAACTTCACACACAAACCTAACTTGAGATCTGCACACTTGACTTAGGTTTTTGCATAAATCATGCAATGTTGTCAATGGGGGATTTGCACAAAACATGGAGCTACGTGTGTGTATCTCAAGATAGGTTTGGGGCCCAACAGAAAGCAGTTGAGAGGCAGGTGCTCGAACCATAGAGAAGTTGTCCTGTTTAATGATGCTGACGTTGGCTCCAGTGATGGTGATGTGGGAGATTTCCGGGAAGTCGCAGAAAGACGTCCATGTGTCAGAGGATTTAGGTTCTTGCTGGAGGGGCGATTGCTTCACAGTTTTCCGATTCCCTAAGTAATCGTTCCCAAAGTAACTGTTGGCCTGGGCCTAGAATGGATAGACACAACGTACAGAGCATCCCACAGAAGGCACACTACGAGAAACACACAAAGGCACAGTTCTAACTAGCAGTCAAAGAGCTTGATAGACATCCAATGAGACAGAAATACCTTCTGCACTGTGATCTTCCTCCACTGAATCCCCTTGGTACCAGACACCATGACCTCATGCATGACCTGAGGGCCAAAGTTCCCAGGGTCAGAGGCCCCGTGGGCGTGGCTGGTGTTGAGGTAGGAGCCGCTCCCGTCGCCCCCGTCCTTCCTCAGCTCCAGTTGGGCCGCGAGGAAGGTCTCGGTACCGAAGCAGGGGGCTAGGTGCTCCAGAGTAGACAGGTATTTATACATGACCTCCTGGGAGCCCAGGCGTCCTAAGTCCACAGTGTGCTCCTGGAAGGTCCTCACAAAGTCAGCAAACACACGCCGGATACGGATCTTGGTCAGGAAGTTGTCCCTCGCTATATGTTTGGAGAAGGATCTCGGAATGCAGCGCAGGAAGCTACAGTATGGCAAGGGGAATATGGAAGTCAATCAAAACATTACGGCTGTGTTTGTAAAGGCACTAGTTTCCCTCTATAGTGCACTAGTTTCCCTCTATAGTGCACTAGTTTCCCTCTATAGTGCACTAGTTTCCCTCTATAGTGCACTAGTTTCCCTCTATAGTGCACTAGTTTCCCTCTATAGTGCACTAGTTCCCCTCTATAGTGCACTAGTTTCCCTCTATAGTGCACTAGTTTCCCTCTATAGTGCACTAGTTCCCCTCTATAGTGCACTAGTTTCCCTCTATAGTGCACTAGTTCCCCTCTATAGTGCACTAGTTTCCCTCTATAGTGCACTAGTTTCCCTCTATAGTGCACTAGTTTCCCTCTATAGTGCACTAGTTTTGATAGTGAATAAGGTGCCATTTTTCAACACCGCCTCAGACTATAGTAATGTCTGAAACCTTGTCAAAGCCCTTCCTAAACAATGCACCCATCCCCTCTGACTCATGGCTTACCTGACAGACTTGGCCACTTCCTGTAGCGTGCAGCCTGAGCACAGGGCCTGGTGAGAGAGGTGCAGCACAGCCATCCCCAGACTCTCATTCTTAAAGTGACTCAACTCTTCCTTTCCTTGAGCATCCTCCATTGGCGTGACATCATTCACAAAATCAAACTTTGCCTAAGAGAAACAAAAAGGGAAATGAGTTTTTTCACAATATGAAAATGTCCGTGTGACACAGGAATATTATGTTAATGCACACTTCCACAGGAATATATGAATACAAACACATTTTGGATAAAACACGCCTCTTTCTGAAACTCACCTGGCAGAAGAGGTATTCCAGGGAGGTCATTTCTAGTAGAGGTGAGCCCCCGTGCTCTGTCCCTGACCGTGGGGCATATCGCGACACTGACGGCTCCTTCTCACTCAACCCATGCCAATTCCGAAAGTAAAACCTGGGAACCGAAAGAGAAAATTCCCTATATAAATATGCCTGTACATAAAAGCATACAGTGCATAGTCTCTCTCACACACACACACTGTGTTAGGTTAGATTAGATTCGGAACTAGAAGCACAAGCATTTCGCTACCCTCGCATTAACATCTGCTAACCATGTGTATGTGACAAATAAAATTTGATTTGACACACACTATAAAAACAGTTGGCTGGTATGCCCTCCCCCTTCTGAGCGGTCAGCTGTGAATGCCCTCACCTGCTAGCACAATTATGCTGACTGGGATTTGGGTTCTGACCTTCCACAGGGTGTCCGTACAGAACAATGCTGATGCTTCTCTGGGTTCTGATGCTCCACAGGATGTCCGCTCAGAACAATGCTGATGCTTCTCTGGGTTCTGATGCTCCACAGGATGTCCGCTCAGAACAATGCTGATGCTTCTCTGGGTTCTGATGCTCCACAGGATGTCCGCTCAGAACAATGCTGATGCTTCTCTGGGTTCTGATGCTCCACAGGATGTCCGCTCAGAACAATGCTGATGCTTCTCTGGGTTCTGATGCTCCACAGGATGTCCGCTCAGAACAATGCTGATGCTTCTCTGGGTTCTGATGCTCCACAGGATGTCCACTCAGAACAATGCTGATGCTTCTCTGGGTTCTGACCCTCCACAAGATGTCCGGTCAGAACAATTTTGAGGTAGTCGGGTGTGCTATTTACAGATTGGCTGTGTACAGGTGCAGTGATCAGTAAGCTGGTGCTTAAAGTTAGAGAGGGAGATATAAGACTCCAGCTTCAGAGATTTTTGCAATTTGTTCCAGTCATTGGCAGCAGGGAACTGGAAGGAAAGGCAGCCAAAGTAAGTGTTGGCTTTGGGGATGACCAGTGCAATATACCTGCTGGAGTGCGTGCTATGGGTGGGTGTTGCTATGGTGACCAGTGAGTTGAGATAAGGCGGGGCTTTACCTAGCAAAGACTTATAGATGACCTTGCGCCAGTGGGTTTGGCGATGGATATGTAGTGAGGGCCAGCCAACGAGAGCATACAGCATACATATACATATAGAGCAAACATGTTCGCAGTGGTGGGTAGTATATGGGGCTTTGGTGATAAAAACGGATGGCACTGTGATAGACTACATCCATCACAGAATGCTGATGCTTCTCTGGGTTCTGACCCTCCACAGGATGTCCGGTCAGAACAATGACGATGCTTCTCTTTTCAGGGTTTTAATTTCCTTTTCCTCTCTCTTCACACACTTCTGGTCATACAACATGAATCTTGACTGGGAGTGAATCTTGGTGGAATAGTACTCGTGTTACTCCGAATGATTTGTGATTATTTTGATGCACGCACCACATTCATGTATTCTTGTTGCTGTCCACAATAAAAAAATTGACCTCAGAAATGTGCGTCTTCTTTCTTCGGACAAAGATAACACTCTGACCTGAGTGGGTGCAGTGTCCAGTTGCGCCTTTCCAACAGCTCTGATTGGTTGGGAACGGCAGGGCTAACTAAGGTACTAAGGTACTAACGGGACTCAAGGGAAAATGAAGGGAGTGTGAGGGAAATCTAGGTAGAAAGGAGGGGACGGGATGGCCATTTTAAACCCACACACACACTAACCTCATGCGATAATGGAGTGTCAGGCTTGTCTGCTCTTCTGGGTTGAAGAAATGGTTGGGACTGTACCAGCAGTGGGATTCAGGGTCATACAGAGAAAACAGGACATGGCACAGTGGAGTGATACCTAGGGGGACAGATATATAGGTTAAGTACACCTTGGATACACCCTCTCAATTACATTTTTTTAAAATAATGTTTTATTTATTTCACCTTTATTTAACCAGGTAGGCAAGTTGAGAACAAGTTCTCATTTACAATTGCGACCTGGCCAAGATAAAGCAAAGCAGTTCGACAGATACAACGACACAGACTTACACATGGAGTAAAACAAACATACAGTCAATAATACAGTATAAACAAGTCTATATACGATGTGAGCAAATGAGGTGAGATAAGGGAGGTAAAGGCAAAAAAAGGCCATGGTGGCAAAGTAAATACAATATAGCAAGTAAAACACTGGAATGGTAGATTTGCAATGGAAAATGTGCAAAGTAGAAATACAAATAATGGGGTGCAAAGGAGCAAAATAAATAAATAAATTAAATACAGTAGGGAAAGAGGTAGTTGTTTGGCATACAGTGCATTCAGGAAATACACAGACCCCTTCACTTTTTCCACATTTTGTTACGGTACAGCCTTATTCTAAAGTGGATTAAATAAAAACATGTCATCAATCTACACACAAAACCCCATAATGACAAAGTGAAAATAGTTTTGTAAACATTTTTGCAAATGTAAAAAGAAAAGAAAACTAATACCTTATTTACAATAAGAATTCAGACAATTTGCTATGAGACTCGAAATTGAGCTCCTGTTTCCATTGATCATCTTTGATCAATTTTATACAACTTGATTAGAGTCCACCTGTGGTAAATTCAATTGATTGGACATGATTTGGAAATGCACACACCTGCCTATACAAGGTCGCACAGTTGACAGTGCACGTCAGAGCAAAAAACCAAGCCATGAGGTCAAAGGAATTGTACATAGAGCTCTGAGACAGGATTGTGTCGAGGCACAGATCTGGGGAAGGGTACCAAAACATTTCTGCAGCTTTGAAGGTCCCCAAGAACACAGTGGCCTTCATTGTTCTTAAATGGAAGAAGTTTGGAAACAGGACTCTAGGACTCTTCCTAGAGCTGGCTGCCCAGCCAAACTGAGCAATCGGGGGAGTAGGGCATTGGTCAGGGAGGTGACCAAGAACCCGATGGTCACTCTGACAGAGCTCTAGAGTTCCTCTGTGGAGATGGGAGAAACTTCCAGAAGGACAACTCTCTCTGCAGCAATCCATCAATCAGGCCTTTGTGGTAGAGTGGCCAGATGGAAGCCACTCCTCAGTAGAAGGCACATGAAATCCTGCATGGAGTTTGCCAAAAGACACCTAAAGACTCTCAGACAGTGAGAAACCAGATCCTCTGGTCTGATGAAACCAAGATTGAACTCTTTGGCCTGAATGCCAAGCATCACGTTTGGAGGAAACCTGGCACCCTCCCTAAGGTGAAGCATGGTGGTGGTAGCATTATGCTGTTGGGATTTTCTCTAGCAGTATGGCCTGGGAGACTAGTCAGGATCAAGGGAAAGATGAACGGAGCAAAGTACATTGTTGATGAAAACCTGCTCCAGAGTACTCAGGACCTCAGACTGGGAAGAAGGTTCACCTTCCAACAGGACAACGACTAAGCACACAGCCAAGACAACGCAAGAGTAACTTCGGAACAAGTCTCTGAATGTCCCGATTGAACATCTCTGGAGAGACTTGAAAATAGCTGTTGAGCGACGCTCCCCATCCAACCTGACAGCGCTTGAGAGGATCTACAGAGAAGAATGGGAGAAACTCCCCTGATACTGGTGTGCCAAGCTTGTAGCATCATACCCAAGAAGACCGAGGCTGTAATTGCTGCCAAAGGTGCTTCAACACCGTACTGAGTAAAGGGTCTGAATACTAATGGAAATGTGATTTCAGTTGTTTTTTTAATACATTTACAAGCATTTCTAAAAACCTGTTTTTGCTTAATCATTATGGGGTAGTGTGAAGAAAATAAGAAAATAAACTATTTAAACTATTTAATCCATTTTAGAATAAGGCTGTAACGTAACAAAATGTGGAAATAGGGAAGGGGTCTGAATACTTTCCGAATGCACTGTAAAACCCAGATGCCTGGAGTCATCAACTCAAACACACCCTTACGTGCCAGGCTGCCAATGTCCTCAAACAACAGAACACCACACAGCTAACCTGAATGCCCTAAATTATTGCTCAATACTCAAACAAAATATTGTTTCTGTTTCATTAAAACAATAAATGGCACTTGTTCTTACCCACAGTCTGTGCTGCAGAGATTGAAAGCTCCTCGGCTGTCACTTTACCCTCTGTGTGGGTCAGATAGCGCTCCCCTCCCTTGGTCCAAAACAGATAGACATGGACGCCTGGTCCCTGAGGAGGCTCACACTGGCCTGTGGATGACCCTGTCCTGGTACTCTTGGAGCGGCCACTTCGAGACATTATGGACCAGGCTGAGTCACTACACCTGTCACAGGGAGGAAGTAAGAGAAAAGTATTTCCAAGTAATCAATTACATGGTAACAAATCCAGATAACAATTAAGGACATGGGTTTTATACTTTATACGTGGGTTTTTGTTAATATCAACGACAAAAATATACTCAAATACAATGTAAATCTTATTGTAGCAAGGAATCACATCTGGATCAAATAGATTTGTTACCATGTAATTGTTCAGCATTATTACCATGTTCTGAGAACTCGCGATATGATCCAATATTTTCTAGTAAGGCCTTCCGGGTATTGCACATGAATATCAGTAAAGACGAACATTTAACGATAACGTGACACGAAAATCCGGATTTAATTTATCCAACGTTCCTACATTTTCAAATATATATTCTCACCAATACATTTATCACTTCGTCATCGACCTGATTGCTCACGGAGATGGTGGAATATAGCCTACTGTGTACTGTAAACAATTGTAAACCAGAGGCATAACGCCCACTTCCTATAATACTGATATAGTATGCTTTATCCGCCAATGCTGGAATAAACCCGTGTATTTGTAAATTGTATTGCACATTTGTCAAACTACAGGTTTCTTACCATTTAGTTGCGTCCCTAAAACGTGTAGTTAGAAAATCCAATGCAGGTTGAACCGAAGTCCACTCTTATGATTTCCTAAAGCGTGTTTCCCCTACTCCTACGCATTCCCGCGAAGCGCACAGATAGAGAAGTCAGCTACAAGACGAAAACACCGAAAGACACTTTTGGCCACTCCCCTTGAACCAGCTGTACTACAGTAGGCTTGTGGGATAGCTCAAATCAAATCGTATTTGCGTCGAATATAACAGTTGTAGACCTTATTGTGAGATGCTTACTTACAAGCCCTTAACCAACATTGCAGTTCAAGAAATACACTACCGTTCAAAAGTTTGGGGTCACTTATGCATTTCTTTGTTTTCCATGAAAACATACATGAAATGAGTTGCAAAATTAATAGGAAAAATAGTCAAGACGTTGACAAAGTTATAAATAATTATTTTTAATTGAAATAATAATTGTGTCCTTCAAACTGCTTTCATCAAAGAATCCTCCATTTGCAATTACCGCCTTGCAGACGTTTGGCATTCTAGTTGTCAATTTGTTGAGGTAATCTGAAGAGATTTCACCCCATGCTTCCTGAAGCATCTCCCACAAATTGGATTGGCTTGATGGGCACTTCCTACAGTACCATATGGCCAAGCTGCACCCACAACAGCTCAATAGGGTTGAGATCCGGTGACTGCTGGCCGCTCCATTATAGACCGAATACCAGCTGACTGCTTCTTCCCTAAATAGTTATTGCATAGTTTGGAGCTGTGCTTTGGGTCATTGTCCTGTTGTATGAGGAAATTGGCTCAAATTAAGCGCCATCCACAGGGTGGCACCCCCAGACCATCACATTGCCACCACCATGCTTAACAGATGGCGTCAAGATCTTTTCCAGAATCTTTTCATTTTTTCTGCATCTCACAAATGTTCTTCTTTGTGATCCGAACACCTCAAACTTAGATTTGTCTGTCCATCACCTTTTTCCAATCTTCCTCTGTCCAGTGTCTATGTTCTTTTACCCATCTTAATCTTTTCTTTTTATTGGCCAGTCTGAGATATGGCTTTTTCGTTGCAACTCTGCCTAGAAGGCCAGCATCCCAGAGTCGCGTCTTCACTGTTGACGTTAAGACTGGTGTTTTGCAGGTACTATTTAATGAAGCTGCCAGTTGAGGACTCTGTTTCTCTAACTAGACTCTAATGTACTTGTCCTCTTGCTCAGTTGTGCACCAGGGCCTCCCACTCTATTCTGGTTAGAGACAGTTTGCGCTGTTCTGTGAAGGGAGTAGTACACAGCGTTGTACGAGATTTTCAGGTTCTTGGCAATTTCTCGCATGGAATAGCCTTAATTTCTCAGAACAAGAATAGACTGACGAGTTCCAGAATAAAGTTATTTGTTTCTGGCCATTTTGGGCCTATAATCTAACCTATAAATGCTGATGCTCCAGATACTCAACTAGTCTAAAGAAGGCCAGTTGTATTGCTTCTTTAATCAGGACAACCGTTTTCAGCTGTGCTAACATAATTGCAAAAGGGTTTTCTAATGATCAATTAACCGTTTAAAATTATGCACTTGGTTTAGCTAACACAACGTGCCATTGGAACAGAGGGATGTTTGCTGATAATGGGCCTCTGTACGCCTATGTAAACTCAGCAAAAAAAAGAAACAGCCCTTTTTCAGGACCCTGTCTTTCAAAGATAATTAGTAAACATTCAAATAACTACACATATCTTCATTGTAAAGGGTTTAAACAATGTTTCCCATGCTTGTTCAATGAACCATAAACAATTAATGAACATGCACCTGTGGAACGGTCGTTAAGACACTAACAGCTTACAGACGGTAGGAAATTAAGTTATGTCACAGTTATGAAAACTTAGGACACTAAACACGCCTTTCTACTGACTCTGAAAAACACCAAAAGAAAGATGCCCAGGGTCCCTGCTCATCTGCATGAACGTGCCTTAGGCATGCTGCAAGGAGGGATGATGACTGAGATGTGGCCAGGGCAATAAATTGCAATGTCAGTACCTTGAGACGCCTAAGACAGCGCTACAGGGAGACAGGATGGACAGCTGATCGTCCTCGCAGTGGCAGAACACATGTAACAACACCTGCACAGGATTGGTACATCCGAACATCACATCTGCGGGACAGATACAGGATGGCAACAACAACTGCCCGAGTTACACCAGGAACGCAATCCCTCCATCAGTGCTCAGACTGCCCGCAATAGGCTAAGAGAGGCTGGACTGAGCACTTGTAGGCCTGTTGTAGGCCTACAAGACATCAGACATCACCGGCAACGTCGCCTATGGGCACAAACCCACCGTCGCTGGACCAGACATGATTGGCAAAAAGTGCTTTTCACTGACGAGTTGCGTTTTTGTCTCACCAGAGGTGATGGTCGGATTTGCGTTTATCGTCGAAGGAATGAGCGTTACACGAGGCCTGTACTCTGGAGCAGGATCGATTTGGTGGTGGAGAGTCCATCATGGTCTGAGACGGTGTGTCACATCATCATCGGACTGAGCTCGTTCTAATTGCAGGCAATATCAACGCTGTGCGTTACAGGGAAGACATCCTCCTCCCTCATGTTCTACCCTTCCTGCAGGCTCATCCTGACATGACCCTCTAGCATGACAATTCCACCAGCCATACTACTCGTTATGTGCGTGATTTCCTGCAAGACAGGAATGTCAGTGTTCTGTCATAGCCAGCGAAGAGCCCGGGTCTCAATCCCATTGAGCACGTCTGGGACCTGTTGGATCGGAGGATGGGGGCTAGGGCCATCCCCCCTAGAAATGTCTGGGAACTTTCAGGTGCCTTGGTGGAAGAGTGGGGTAACATCTCACAGCAAGAACTGGCAAATCTGGTGCAGTTCATGAGGAGGAGATGCACTGTAGTACTTAATGCAGCTGGTGGCCACACCAGAAACTGACTGTTACTTTGATTTTACCCCCCCCCCTTTGTTCAGGGACACATTATTCCATTTATGTTAGTCACATGTCTGTGGAACTTGTTCAGTTTATGTCTCAGTTGTTGAATCTTGTGCAAATATTTGTATGAACATATGTTAAGTTTGCTGAAAATAAACACAGTTGACAGTAAGAGGATGTTTCTTTTTTTGCTGAGTTTAGGTATTTCATAAAAAAAAATCTGCCGTTTCCAGATACAATAGTAATTTACAACATTAACAATGTCTACACTGTGTTTCTGATCAATTTGATGTAATTTTAATGGACAAAAAATTTGATTTTCTTTAAAAAACAAGGCCATTTCTAAGTGACCCCAAACTTTTGAATGGTAGGGTAGGTGTAGACCTCATCGTGAAATGTTTACTTACAAGCCCTTAACCAACAGTGCAGTTCAAGAAAATATTTACTAAATCAAATAGTAAAAATAAAGAAGTAACACAGTAGAATAAACATAACAATAACGAGGCTATATACAGGAGGCAAGGGTACCGAATAAATGTGTGGGGGTACAGGTTAGTCGAGGTAATTTGTACATGTGGGTAGGGGAAAGTGACTATGCAAAGATGATAAACAGCGAGTAGCAGCAGTCTCAAAACAAAAGCGGGGTCAATGTAAATAGTCCGGGTGGCCATTTGATTAATTGTTCAGAAGTCTTATAGCTTGGGGATAGAAGCTGCTCAGGAGCCTTTTGGACCTAGACTTGGCGCTCCAGTATGACTTGGGTGACAGAGTCTTTGACAATTTGTTGGGCCTTCCTCTGACACCGCCTGGTATAAAGGTCCTGGATGGCAGGAAGCTTGGCCCCAGTGATGTATTGGGCCGTACGCACTACCCTCTGTAGCGCCTTACGGTCAGATACCGAGCAGTTGCCATACGAGGCCGTGATGCAACCAGTCAGGATGCTCTTGATGGTGCAGCTGTAGAACTTTTTGAGGATTTGGGGACCCATGCCAAACCGTTAGTCTCCTGAGGAGAAGGTGTTGTCGTGCCCTCTTCACAACTGTCTTGGTGTGTCTGGACCATATTAATTTGTTGCACTAAGCATTATAATGCAATGGAAGACAGGTGAAACTATCTTACAATGTTTCTAATAAATCTCAATTCAATAACACCCTATCCTGACTCATGTAAACCACATCAGTGATATTTTTAATAGCAAATAATACTCAAAGTGATTATCCCATCAACTTAAAAGTTGATGTGAGGTGACACCTGCTGGTCAAATTAAGGAGAGAAAACAATGAGCAAAAAGGTCATAAGGGGCCAGTACACTGGATTCAAAATGTCACATGTTGATATGATTCAATTTCAACCTCAGTTACTAGTCTATCCCACGTTACATCACTATGTATAATTCTATCACATCAAGAACTAAAATCCTGCCATGCCTATCCCTATACATGTAGAATCAGTAGTGAGACTATTGAATGAAAAAGAGAAACAATGTTCCCCAGCAACTGAAAGCACACAAATACAAGGTAAACAACAGATTGGCTGGCTGGCTGACACACACATCCAAAGAGACTATGTACAGGCACACACACGTTTAAGAATACAGCTTCACTAATAAAGGCCCAAGCAAGAATTATGTTTAAAAAAATAAAAGCATTCAGCAAGTGATATTGGTGTGATACTGTTGTCCACAAAGAGTGGACATCACCACAGAGAGGTTACACTGTTCCAAAGCGTTAAGGAGAAATTCATGAAAAAAAACATTGGGAGTAGCAATAGAAGTGACGACTACATAGATGAAAATATCATCATCGTAAAGTCAATTCATGTCAATCATTCTATCTTCTGTTCGCCCATCTCCTTATTCAGCGCTTCATAAGTAGCGTCTTCCTCCTTGTCGTCTCCCTCGTCTGCCTGTGAGTTAGGGACCCAGAGGCCAGAGTCGATGCATCTCTTCATGTGGACCTTAGCCTCCTGACGGGTGGGAACAATGACATTTAGAGCACCAGTTTGTAACAACTTCAGGAGGTTTTGTGTCACTATTCAGCGTGCCTTTACATTTGTAGAACAATGTATGTTGTCGTATGCTTGCCCTGAGCACGTGGAAGACAATACAACAAAAGAAAAACAGGAATGGATTTGGTTTTGTAACCTACCGTTGGGTCCAGCTTCGTGATGACAGTCTGCAACATGGCAATGTCCTTCTCGTCAAAACATTTCTGCATCTCCTACAAAAAGGACAAAATCTATTTTTTAAATTTCACCTTTATTTAACCAGGTAGGTTAGTTGAGAACAAGTTCTCATTTACAACTGCGACCTGGCCAAGATAAAGCAAAGCAGTGTGACACATACAACGACACAGAGTTACACATGGAATAAGCAAACATTCAGTCAATAATATAATAGAAAAAGTCTATATACAGTGTGTGTAAATGAGGTAGGATAAGGGAGGTAAGGCAATAAATAGGCCATAGTGGCAAAATAATGACAAGATAGCAATTAAACACTGGAATGATAGATGTGCAGAAGATGAGTGTGCAAGTAGAGATACTGGGGTGCAAAGGAGCAAAATAAAATAAATAACAGTATGGGGATGAGGTAGTTGGATGGGCTATTTACAGATGGGCTATGTACAGGTGCAGTGATCTGCTCTGACAGCTGGTGCTTAAAGTTATTTTTTAAATTTAGTTTTATTTATTTCACCTTTATTTAACCAGGTAGGCAAGTTGAGAACAAGTTCTCATTTACAATTGCGACCTGGCCAAGATAATGCAAAGCAGTTCGACACATACAACAACACAGAGTTACACATGGAGTAAAACAAACATACAGTCAATAATACAGTATAAACAAGTCTATATACGATGTGAGCAAATGAGGGGAGATAAGGGAGGTAAAGGCAAAAAAAAAAAAAAAAAAAAAAAAAAAAATGAGGAGATATGAGTCTCCAGCTTCAGTGATTTTAGAAGTTCGTTGCAGTCATTGGCAGCAGAGAACTGGAAGGAAAGGAGGAAGTCAAAGGAGGAATTGGCTTTGAGGGTGACCAGTGAAATACATCTGCTGGAGTGTGTGCTACGGGTGGGTGCTGCTATGATGACATGTGAGCTAAGATAAGACGGGCTTTACCTAGCAAAGACTTATAGATGACCTGGAGCCAGTGGGTTTGGCGACGAATATGAAGGGCCAGCCAACGAGAGCATAGAGGTCACAGTGGTTAGTATATGGGGCTTTGGTGACAAAACGGATGGCGGTGTGATAGACTGCATGCAATTTGCTGAAGTCAAGGATCGGTAGGATAGTCCGTTTTGTTTTACGAGGGTATGTCTGGCAGCATGAGTGAAGGATGCTTTGTTTGTGAAATAGGAAGCCAATTCTAGATTTAACTTTGGATTGGAGATGTTTGATGTGAGTCTGGAAGGAGAGTTTACAGTCTAACCAGACACCTAGGTATTTGTAGTTGTCCACATATTCTAAGTCAGAACCGTCCAGAGTAGTGATCACTACTCTGGACGGGCGGGCAGGTGTGCGCAGCGATCGGTTGAAGAGCATGCATTTAGTTTTACTTGCATTTAAGAGCAGTTGGGAGGCCACGGAAGGAGAGTTGTATAGCATTGAAACTCGTTTGGAGGTTAGTTAACACAGTGTCCAAAGAAGGGCCAGAAGTATACAGAATGGTGTCGTCTGCGTAGAGGTGGATCAGAGAATCACAAGCAGCAAGAGCAACATCATTGATGTATACAGAGAAAAGAGTCGGCCCGAGGATTGAACCCTGTGGCACCCCCATAGAGACTGCCAGAGGTCCGGACAACAGGCCCTCCGACTTGACACACTGAACTCTGTCTGAGAAGTAGTTGGTGAACCAGGCGAGACAGTCATTTGAGAAACCAAGACTGTTGAGTATGCCGATAAGAACGTGGTGATTGACAGAGTTGAAAGCCTTGGCCAGGTCGATGAGTACAGCTGCACAGTATTGTCTCTTATCGATGGCGGTTATGATATCGTTTAGGACCCGAGCGTGGCTGAGGTGCACCCATGACTAGCTCGGAAACCAGATTGCACAGCGGAGAAGGTAAGGTAGGATTCGAAATGGTCAGTGATCTGTTTGTTAACTTGGCTTTCAAATACCTTAGAAAGGCAGGGTAGGATAGATATAGGTCTGTAGCAGTTTGGGTCTAGAGTGTCTCCCCCTTTGAAGAGGGGGATGACTGCGGCAGCTTTCCAATCTTTGGGTTTGTTAACTTGCAAAACCAAAAACAGAGATAGGGATGATGATTATGATGGAAGGACGGTGCTAAATGGAGGAGGTGCAGCAGTAGATGTCCTGTACCTCAGGTAGGGACTCATACACCTCAGCAGGATCCAGTCCTCCGGGCCCCAGGCGTTTCTGTCTCTCCTCCTCTTCGTACTCCTTCATGGCCCTCTCGATGCGAATCTTGGCCCTGCCGCGCACCCTCCCCTTAAAGGACTCCAGCTCATCATTGAAGGCATCCTGATACTGCTGATCTGCAGTCTGAGAGAGGGAAATATATCTGTCTATATGCTTTGCTATTGAGTGCAAGTGGGAAATGTATCACCTTTACACACAAACAAACCTTTATCTTGGCGAAGAACTGACGGAAGCAACCGCGGGGATCCACCTTCAGGCTCTTAGCCAGCTCCAGGACGAACTGCATCACTATAGTCTGGTGGGCCACCTGCTCCATCAGCGCTTTCTTCTACAGGAGGAAAACATCAACAGGACACTGACATTAACCCTTGTCTATGCTCATCTGTATCAAGAAAAGGAAACTGCATGTGTACTTCGTACTGAGGCATGTTTGGGCAAATAAAGAAGATCAGACGATCACTTACTAACCTACTTCATAACCTTCTCTACACCAGAATTGTGTTCATTATGCACCTAATGTAAGAAGATGGACTGAAACAGGAAGGGTCTACCTGGACTTGTTCAACAAGAAACACTATCGTTTTCTGTTTCAAAACATTTTGCTACCCTGTGCCCTACTGAACATGACCCTGATGAGTGTCCTCTGGAATATTGTATAGTGGATGAAATCCCTCATGGGTTATTAGAGGTGAGGTTTGTCGTATTACGGTTCTGCACTCACCTCCTCCACCTCCAGGTCAATGCACATGATGACTAGGTAGTTGGCCGTCTCCTCACACACCAGGTGAGGGTTGTCTGATAGGTACTTCTGGCTGTCGTCCCAGCGTTTCATCATACCTGACAACAGAGACAGATACCATGGCCATGACAACTACCCACAAAGAATGGGGACAACAAAGAATGGGATAATGACTCTCACCAAAGTGTTTGATCTCTTTCTCATACTTCTCCACAAAGGTCTTGTGTTTCTGCTCTTTCTGCTCCTCGGTGTCCTCCTTCACATCTGGCTTAACGTTCATAACACTCTAGGAGAGACAGAAGGAGAGAGAGAGAGAAAGAGAGAGATCGGAGTGGGGCAAGACAAATGGCATCAGCAAATAACCATCACCATCAGCCAGGGCGCATCAGTGGTTCCACACACTAAACCCACCTTGCTGAAGCCCTCCTTGCAGAGTGTGTCTACACTCCATGGCATCTTCTTCTCTTCCCGCCGGTGGTCCTCCAGTTTCTTCTCCCAGTCTCGCTCCTCCTTCTTCAGCCTCTTCTCTTCGGCCTGTGCCTTGCTCAGCTCGGCTTTGGCATCGTCCGTGACTGAACTGGACAGATTCTTGGTCTTCTTCTGTGCTTCAGTCAACTTGCGCTTAGATTCAGCTAGCCCCTTCTCCAGGTCCTCACCAGCCTTTATGAACTGGTCCATTCGTTCCACACGCGCCTAGGTGATGGTGGGGAGAGGGGTCAGGACAAAGGGATCTCATCGGGGATAACTAGATATACAACACATAACGACAAATGTTATGTTTATCTTTCCATTGCGTTTATCTGCGAAAGCAGGCTGTTTACATAACGTCAGCATCTGCAAATCTAGAAAGCTAGCTAATAATGTGATAATTAGCTAACTTACAGAGACCAAGTAGCTATCAAATGCATCACTCTAATCGACATAACGTTACCTCATGTCTCCATTTGAAAAGGCTGGGTGTATCGATGTTTGGATGAGTGTCATCTTCATCATCTGAAACCTCAATGTGGTCCCACACGCTGTAGTCTATCCTACTTGTCATTCTAGCCACCTAGCTAGCAGGCTACAATTTGCTTGTAGCAAGAGCACGTTAAAAGTGAAAATAATAGATTTTAAATTAGCTAACTTAAAACCTTGTTAGAAATTATATCGGTAGCTAATATATTTACTATTGCTAAACAACAATAGTGCACAATGTAGCATTAGCTAGCTAAGGAAGAAACCCTGGAAGTTTCCGTTTAGACGTATCTACGTAAACTCGTCATTGAAGAACGTCAAGGCAAAGGCATGTGGGTGGAACATAATATTTTTATAATAAAAAAAATATATATTATTTAGTAGATTTAATAATAATAGCCTACCATCATTGATAATAATACAACAAATACAAATTTGTAATTTTATTAGTGTTTTTATGACAAAGAGAGAAAGAACAAACAACAATAAAGTTAATGGATAGCTTATTAATGGATAGAATTATTCACACTGCCTCGCGTTCTAGGGTTCTCCACACTGAAAGTGAACTGTATACCCTACATATATATTTAAACACGTCAAAGTATACTTTATGTTGCAATAACAACAAGAATCAATCATAACACAATAATATGCTACTATAAACTATTACATGACCAAAGTCTTTAAAAATGTAAGGCAATTCCTTTTTTTCTGTGCGATGGTCTGGCTGACAATGATGACGCTCTCACACCTGTAACAAAACCGTGCAATTGATATTAGAGACAGAAAATATCTTCCCTCTGCTAATCCCCCAAACTTGGACTTTTGTTTTGTAAAGCCAACACTCCACTGTGGGAAAAGTCACACACCTCCAACGTGGCCCTTTTTACCTTCTGACTCCTCAGATTACATACCAAATAAGATCTATGGCTTCTATAACAAGTATGATGGTAGAGAATGCTAGTTCTATCCTCTAAATGTTTGCATTTAACAATGCCCCCTTCACTGTGTCCTCCTACCTTAAGACTTAGTCTTGATGATGAACTGCTTACTCTTCTTGCCAATCTTATTAGAAGAAATGCAGGTGTAGGTCCCTGGAAGCAAGGAGGAAGAGGTAAAAACAGGTTGGTCCTCCATCTTCTCTTTGGGATCTGAAGACTGCCAGCTGTACACAGGACTGGGGCTTCCTTTAGCCGTGCAGTTTAATGTGATTTCATCCCCCACAACGATGTCCAGGGTCTCAGCCTCAGGACTGAGGAAGGATGGGGGGTCTGAGGAAATAATTACAAGGGAAAGGGATGGATATTGCATATAAATGAATACACAAACACAATTGGATTTCATTGTTTCTCATGAAACTATTAATGGTTGGGTTGAGTTAATAGACTCACAGTGCACAGAGACGTTGAGAGGCTCTGATGTCACTGAAGGAGGCGGTTGTGGTCCCTCTGGTCCCAAGTCCAGCTGAGCCACGCACTTGTACTGGGCTCCGTTATCAGCTTTGGTTGGGGTGACCAGGAGGATGGAGGATACTTGGACAGGGGAGGCAGGGGTCAGATCAGAGAAAGAGTGGTTGTAAACTTCAGTCTGCCCTCTGTACCACCTCAGGGTGAGGTATTGAACGGGGGCGATGTTCTGGACATCACAGAGCAGCTGGTACTCTTTCCCCTCCAACATGGGACCAGTGTGGTTCGCTGAGCTGATAGTGACACTGTCTGGAGTCTCTGTGAAAGATCAGCTGGTTAGTGTGTCAAGCACAACACGTACATGTAGTAGTAGTCGCCACAAATAGAATTCATCATTATGAAGTATGGCCTGATGCATGTACTGCAGCCATGCTCTGCCTTAAATTGAGCTAAGATTAAAAAAGCCAGCTTTATGTAGGCCAGGTTGACTCACTGTAAAGGATGAGGTTGAGTTTCTCCTCACACTGTCTGGGTGCAGTGAAGAAGACTCCGTAGCAGATAGGCTCCTCGATCCAGTCGATCAGACTGTCCACCTTCCATTGGACAGCACGGTCCTGTTGGGTGTGTGCTGCCCCGATGGCTGACTCCCAGCCTAGGACACGCACCGGGCGAGAGGCCTCACAGCTGACAGACACAGCCTCCCCAAACCCCACCACCACCCTGGAGGGTTTCAGCTCCAGAGAGCATCCTTCACCTGACACTGAGACATGGACAATATCATCATCACCATCATCATCGTTACATTGTCTTCATCAGCATCATAATTTTCACAATCTTTTTCATTATCATCGTGATCATCACATAATCTAGTTAGAAAGTTATATTATTGCTGGCATATCCGAAACATTCATATTTCTTAAACAAAATCACATTTACAGATACCAGGAAAATGTTGCTTTCAGTGATTTGATTGTGTGACTTTAGCAGGTGTTTATGATCGGTTTGTATCACTGTGGATATAAGACTGGGTGGGATGCAGGTTTCACTTTGCCATCATCTCTGGGTTGCAAATTTAATTTCAGTGGACAAAGCACAGGTAAATAATTCACACACTCATATACGCAATATTATATAATAGTATTTTGCCAAAGTGCTTTAAAACCATTTATGACCAATTCTATTGCCAAAAAACGTCTTCAAACTACAAACTCGTCGATACAAAGGGGGCCTCTACTGCAGATGTCCCATAACCCTCGACTCCACAGAGAATAAGCAAATCTTATGAATAATAAAATGTTGTCTCTTGCAACATCTTACCGGTGCAGAACATGCAAAAGGTTAGGATCCATTTTAGAAAGTAGTTTTCCATCTTCTTGCAGACTTTGATGAGGTCCACTATGGTCGGAGTTGAAAGGCGAGTGGAATTCCGACTTGGTCCTGCTTGGCAACTCCAAAGTGAACTGTGATTACTAACAAAAGCCCTCCCTCACCAAACGAGGGCTCTCATACCGTAGTCTGTGTCTGACTGCAGGGCCCCGAGGGGGAGAAGAGGGGGCTAAGGAAGTTTGACAGGCATCAAGGCCAGACCTCCTCAATGGTAACTCATTAGGCCTACATCCCACAGGGGAAATTCTTCCTTTAATCATTTATTTGTGGTTTAGTTAGAATCTGTATTTAATGTTCAATGAGAGTTAAAATATCAGACCCATGATATATTTCAGCCCAAAATGTGTTCTTACTCCTAGAATCTCAGCTTAGATCTTTTGTATTTTTGTTCGCTATCGTGTATTGTTACAGCAGCACAACCTCGAGCTATTCAGATGACAGCTCTTTTGTTTTTAGAAAATACCCATACAGAGTTCTAGGACTTCAGAAGGGTGCTACGGTTACAATTTTCAGTTCTTTAAACTGAAATGAAACCCCAATGACCTGTGGTAACTTGCCTCAAACAGTTCCCGTGTGACTGCGGATTCATATACATAGGTGGTTTGAGAGAACTCACAATGCAGTTCTACTCTCTGCAGACATGTTTGATTCCCATGCGCGCACTGCTTGGAGACCCCATGCTTTGTCAAGACTCAGCAGGTTGGATTGTTGGACTTGTTGTCCGGTATGTAGTGTGTAGGCCTCACACTGTGATCAGAATGTACCACCACTGCACAACAGAACCAGCCGTGACCAGGCTGCCAGAAACATTGCTCAGTAATTGGATGCTCATTGGGTGTATTTATAGAAGGCTCAGCTGCCAATTCTGTGTCTACAGTATGTGGACTCTGTTTCTATGCTGTGCCCTTGTTTGTTGTGGAAGTATACTATTGTACACTTGTTTCTGAAAATGATCATGTGTGTATAATATAACAGGTTTTTGCTCTAGGACTAAATGTGCTGGCAAATTGCCCTTATAAGTCTACACTGCAGCCAGGTTGTTATAGCAACAGTCAGGCTGCACACACAAAGTGTTTCTTGGCAGGGCAGAAGTCCCCTTCACCAGGATGAAGCAGAACCCGAGAGACACAAAAAGGACAGACACTCAATTCTGAAAAAGGAAGTATTTATATGAGCCACCGTAGGCAGGATAACAGATGGACTTCCATGCGTCGCTTTACATGGACCTTAGTTTGTAGTGATTAGTATTGATGTGTCAGTGTTACAGTGATGTATGAGAGAAAGGTTCCCAATGGCATACAAAATACAGTAGAGGAACATGTCACAGTGAAAGACTGATTCTTTCAAAACTTTAACTCAATGAGCATAGCTGGTTGATGTTTGACAGCGAATGCTGTGTATGCATGGTAAACATCTCCTGCATTGTCGATGTAAAACTGTCCACCAATTTTGCAGCACTATTGAAATGGAAATGAAAGACAGCATCATTCTAACCTAAATAGGTTGCAGCAGAACACTTCCTGAAACTGAATCTCTGACAATGCTGAGCCTAACAAGTACCGACATTCCGAATAGATAACTAAATGTCTGAAAGGAAGATCAGTCAGATGGAAACACACACATATCACGGGTCATATAAACATAAGCAAGCTGACAAAAATGTCTAAATAAAGTAGAGAATGAGTGTTAGCGACTGTTAAAGACAGCATATAACAACATTCAGTGCTGAAATCAAATGGACAATATACACATAGTTAGTTAGCGACACAACACAAACATCACATGTAAAAAGCTAGTTTACATCATGCAACTCAAATAGTTCTGTGCACCTTACAAGCACCATTTGCAACTGTACCAATGCTATTCCAGCCCTGTACAACGTGAACTGAACATACTTTGCACTTAACACTGTACCCATACCTTGAAATATCTAGCATGAATGTTTTAAAATTGTTATACAAAAAATAAAAACAAACCTCTGTGATCCAACAAAAAAAGACAACGATTTAAAGGACTGTGCCACTCCACTCGTCAAAACAGAGTATTGTTTCTACTAACACACTGTATAGCAACATCGTAAAGGACCATGTGAGCCACGTATGGTGAGTTATGACTGTGTAGACTATTAAAATACCTGAGATAGATAAAACACATCAGTGGCCTTTCTCTCCTCACAGCCCGGAGACTGCGTCCATGGGATTCATGTCAGTATGCATGTTCGCTTCTCTATGGTCTGCAGATATAGGTTGAGAAAGTGAAAGACAAACAATTAAAGCTATCATCAAACATACTGACATTACTGAGAATCAAGGGTGCTGTGACGGTAAAAGAGAGATAGCGGAAGCATGTGGGCAGAGAACAAAATTAGCAATAGTGAAGAGAAGCTTCCTGTGGCTCTTGGACCAGCAAACTTAAATCGGTTAAAAGGCTCTGGTACCACCATTTTAGAGCAACAAGAAAAAAAAAAGGCATTAGACAGGAAGTGATGCATTGCATGGCTCATTTCTCACTGTATAGTCACATAAGGTCACTTGGTGCGGTCATCGGACTACAGCGATCAGGCTAGCCTGTTTATACAGCCGCTTTACCTGCGTGACAGAGACACAGTGGCTGTGAGAAGAGACTACATTCAGGTATGCTTGATTATAAAATAAGTAGTAAAACAGGACACACATGCATGTGAATGAATGGTTTGTAGTGTTGCGCAACATGCTCACACGGACACAGCCCAAGACACATTCAAAACAACGCATCACCACGTCCAAATGGCACAAAGCTATTGGTTGGAGAAGGCTAATAGAAAGCACTCTTTGGAGTTATAAGCCATGCGGGATTGAAGCGTTCCATCATAATAATTCAATAAACAACCATTCTTATTCATACAGTGTCTATTGAGGAAGTCCTGCTGGTCACACTGGCGATAGAATTGCTCTTCCTCTGGCCTGGTCAGATGATGGAGTTGGGACCTGCTCTGTATTTGACAATGGCATAGACAATCACAACCACAATGGCCAGGCCCAGGCCCGATCCTATGATGACCCAGAACGTTGTTCTGTCCCCTGTGGGAAGAGGGTGTTGTTAATGAGGGTTTATTTATTTGTTTGTGATGCACCACACAGACAGACACTAGAGCAAAGAAAGCCGGCATGACCACCACTATCCCTGCAGTGGTTCCACGACTGCCTGGAGAAACAGGAGCAATATTAGACATTTAAATATACTGTCAAAGGAGACATTTCTCAGAGCAGTCTATTTGGGAAATATTAAGAAAGTAACACATATTCATGGTACAGGAAAATTGGGTCCCACTTTAAATGAAGTGGGAGGGGTAGTAGGTGAGAATAGAAGCATTTGTGAAAAAGATAAGACTAGCTACTAATTATAAACATGATCCTACCTTTAGGTTTGGGATTCACAGTGAATGTCTTGCTGATCTTGCCTATCTGATTGTAGGCAGTGCAGGTGTAGGTTCCTGGGACCTCGGACGGGGGGGTGAAAAGAGCTTCTTGGAAATCTGAAGACTGCCACCTGTACAGAGGAGTGGGCCTTCCAGTAGCCGTGCAGTTTAAGGTGATTTCCTCCCCCACTCTGATGTCCAGGTTCTCAGCTTCAGGTCTGGAAAAGGTTGGGGGGTCTGAAGAATGAGGAGAAATAAGATAAACATATAACCAATCAACATGGACTGTTCCCACAAGATTCAGAGTTTGGGGAGGGTGAAACCATGAGAAGATAACAGATTATTGGAAAACTCCATTAAATATCACAGTCGGGTATCAGATCAAACTAAATGATCAGCTGTAAACATGAATGGAATGATTGAAAATAAGACTAGAGGGAACTCACAGTGCACAGTAATGCTGAGAGGTTCTGATGTCACTGTAGGATGGGGTTGTGGTCCCTCTGGTCCCAGGTCCAGTTCTGCTCTACATCTATACTGATCTCCATCATCATCTCTACTGGGGCTGATCATCAGAGTAGCTGACACATCCTCTGGTCTCTTACTGACGTTACTGTAAGTTACATTATCTAAGAGTTCATTCCCTTTGTACCACTTCACAACCAGGTTCTGTAGAGGAGCGATGTTCTGAATGTCACACTGCAGCTGGTACTGTGTCCCCTCCACCATGGGACCAGAGTGTCTCAGAACAGAGATGGAGACGCTGTCTGGAGTCTCTGTAGAGGAGGTGAACAATGTAAAAAACCCTCAATGCTGATATACAGTTAAATAGAAACATACCTTTCACATTCACAAGGAGGAAAATACTCACTGTAGAGAATGACTGGAAGTACTTTTGAGGGTTGTTCGCCGTCAATGAGATTGATGTAGCATTTGGGTTCTATTGTCCAATCAGTAAGGTTATCCACAGTCCAGGTGACAAGGTTGACATGTTCTTCTAAACTTTTACCTCCGAATGTGGCCTCCCAGCCCATCCCCTCATGGTCTGTGGATGATGTGCTGCAGTTGACTGAGACTGAGTCTCCATATCTCACCACCACTCTGGGAGGGTTGAGCTCAAGAGGAAAGGAGGCATGTGTAGGCCCACCTACCGGTCAGAGCACATGACATGTGAACAACATGGCAATGATTACATACAACCATAAAGTAACACTGACATCACAATACATTGTCTGTCAATAAATATATCTTTGCTAGTATTTTTGCTGGTTTGTATCACAAACTCTCTGCTGGCCAAGACAACTGGTTTGACTGTGGCCATACACTATCAGAGGGTGAGAAAGTTGCCCATTGTTTTTAACAACTAGCAGAAGCAATGTCACTCAGTCAAGTCAGGAACAAGGGAGTAAATGAATGAAACTTGTTTTAATATTGATAGTGCTCTAAGGCAGGGATTCCCAAACTTCTGCACTCATACCCCCCTTCCAGCATTGGGGAACAATCCGTGCCACCCTGCGCACGAGCCGCGTCTATTTCTATGGGTAAAAGCACTTTTCATGACAAAAACTGTTCACACCCCTCTGGTTGGCGAAGAGAAAATCATGCAGGTTTAAAGCTTATTTCTGCAATTCTACAATTTGTTTCATGAAGCACTGAGAAAATTTAACATTTTTATTCTATACATTTTGCCATGTTTAATGTGTATCTAAGTGACTCAAACATTACAGCAAAATCTATGGGTCGTTTTTAACAAAAAATGTTTAACGTTTGCTGACTTAAAAAAAATTATAATTAAACTCAGGCTTTCAATGTATTAATGTGGTTGAGAGCTATAACAGTAGAATGCACAAGGTGCAATTTTTTACATTTGGTAGTGTATGGGAAGTTTTCCTCTTGTTGTGTCATTCACTGACAGACATTAGAGAGCTATTTCTAACATGTCAGTAATGCAGAGTTGATCAACTAACCCATGTTAGCTAGGTAGGTATGTTAGGCTAACCAGCTATCTAAATCTTGTAGTTATCATGGCCATAATGTGTGCCTCGACCCCCAGGAGGCCCCCATTGATTTTGTTGACTCACTCAGGTATCATATGAACACATTTAAGACAATGCTAAATTTGTATAATTGCCGGAAATTTGCTTTAAAACCACAAAATAATTATCCCCGCCGATAGCAAAATATGGAGCATTTTGGGGAAATTAGCTTAAATCATGCTAAATGTTATTTCTGTCAAAAAAAGGATTGTGAACAATTTGAAGTCATATGGGTCGGGACTTGCGAGGTGGAGGTTTGTGACTACGCAGATAAAGATTATACCAACCCAGAATTTTACCTCCTAGGACATTTGTGTGACCGGACCTTCTCAAATAGTAGTTGAGTACACCTGGGCTAGTTGATCTGGACATTTCTGACAAGTTATAAATATCTCTCTAAGGTATACAATGACTGACATGACAAGAGGAACTGATGACACACTACCCAATTTCGAAATTGCACCTTAGGGGGACCGCCCCACAGTTTGGGAAACCGTTCTAAGGGACCAAATTCGAGAGAGAAAAACAATTGCTTTTCTTCCAAATGAATCGACCACACCCATCAATAGAGCTCTTTCTTGATCAGAGACATATTGATTCAGTGGGAGAGATTGGACTTCAAATAGTCGAAAACAAGTTTACTATGACTTCCAGTAAGTTAATCATCATACCCTGAAAATACAATTAAATAGTAATTGAGTTGTTTAAACATAATGGGAAACTCATACTGTAACGGGAACAGCAAACATCTGTAGTTTAACAAAAAAGTAGTAACATTGATCTGTAGACCCTACCTGTAAACACCAACACACCGAGTGTCAGAAATCCATAAAGTCCTTTCACCATATTTATTTTATCCGGCAAATATATCCCAATGTTGACCGTCACCTTGAAAACGTATAACTATGGTAATCGAAACTAAAAGCAGCAGAGCACACAAACGCTTTCCCACACGAGTACACATCCTCTATCCATCCATGGGTTGCCATGTCAGATTAAATTGCTAGCACAATCACATTTTTTTTAAAACCCTCCCCCAATGCCTGAGAGGAGCTGGGACATTTAATCAATATAAACCTTTTCCATAACGTCATTGAGCGAATTAAGAATGAATATCAACGTAACTTGTAATGATGTATGGAGCTAAATTCGGTTTTCTATCAAAACAATAATTATTGCGAGCTAACTTGACTAAAATGAATTTAAATATGGTGCAAGAGAAATTATAATTAGCACTCATTAAACTGCCAGATATTTTTTTTATCATTGGATGTTGATTTAACTTGTTTGTCTGCTATGATTAAGCAATAAGGCCTGGGAAGGTGTGGTACCATATAATGCCAATATACCATGGCTAAAGGCTACAACGCAAAGTGCCTGGATACCACAAACCCGCAGAGGTGCCTTATTGATATTATAAATTGGTTACCAACATAATTAGAACAGTAAAAAGTAATTTTTTGTCATAACTGTGGTATATGGTCTGAAATACCACAGCTTTCAGTCAATCAGCATTCAGGGCTCAAACCACACACTTAAAAAATGAATGTTGGGCAATTTGTGACTTTATTATGTGCAAGATGTTAAGACTATAAACAGTTATAAATGGCCTATTTGCGAGATTGACTTGTCATTTCAATAGGCATAGGCTAGGCCTACTGACTAAAATCTGGGTTCATGACTGTAAAACTCTGCCATGGTTTGGTTAACTAGATGCAGGTAGCCTATAGCCAGTGATTGGACTACATCTAAATTGAGATGGCCTAAAGTAACCTAGGCAAGATGTAGGCACGATGTAAAATGAACGATTTAGCAGTTTGCTTTGTTCAAATTGACAGACTTATTTATTCAACATGAGTAGCGAGGTGATTTTGAGGTAAGAAGTGTTTCTGTTGCCCTGTTGGAACAGGCTAGTAAGAATGGGGTCGTAATTTTAGTCACTGAATCAAATATTAATAATATGGATATGAACTGAATAGGCCTATGCTTGTCATTCAGTGTTTTATTTAGTTTTACCTGTAGCCTAATCTGACAGACTTACCTTCAATCGAATGCATTCTAATTACAGCTGATCGGCAATCGCACTAGAACTGTTAACTAAACATGGCCATTAATAATTACATAATAACACAAGGCTACAACAACAATAAAATGAAGGTATAGGCTATTTATTAAACCGGTTGCCAGCTCCAAGAAGGCTACACAAGTTGTGTAACAGTATAACTTTAGACCATCCCCGAACCAGGGACCCTCTGCACACATCAACAAGTCACCCACGAAGCATTGTTACCCATCGCTCCATAAAAGCCGCGGCCCTTGCAGAACAAGGGGAACCACTACTTCAAGGTCTCAGAGCAAGTGACGTCACCGATTGAAACGCTATTTAGCGCGCACCACCGCTAACTAGCTAGCCGTTTCACATCCGTTACACTTGCATAAATCGATTTGCAATGACTCCAGTAATATAGTCATTGTATCAAATGCTAGGCTACAGTAGCCGCCATAGAAATTAATAGGCTACATGATGGCCAACAGATACAAATGTAGTATATCATTTCCACTTTTAATGTCAGTTTCATTGTTGTCTTTTTCCCTTAACAGAAGCATGCGAGGGAGTTCCATAACTTCAATTTAAAATTTCCACTGAGCATGTGTAAAACACTTCGCTTACGTTTTAAATAAGCAAAGTCGACATTAGAATGCAGTTTAAACCACCTAGTGAATTTATCTAATGCACTAAAGTTTTTTGTGCCGTTATTTCTTGATGCGCATCAGTTTGTTTTATAGAAAAAGGTTTGGAAATAGAACTCCATAATGACAATCTAAATAGCCTGCTTAAATCTATTTGAAACGGTTACAAGTCCAATGCTCTAACCACTAGGCTACCCTGCCAAAGCAAGGGAAGTAAATAACAAACAAAAGTGAAATAAACAAAAATTAACATAAACATTACACTCACAGAAGTACCAAAATAATAAAGACATTTCAAATGTCATATTATTTCTATATAAAGTGTTGTAACGACGTGCAAATAGTTCAAGTAAGGGTTGTATTTGGGCCAGCAGGGCCAGTAACCAAAAGGTTGCTAGATTGAATCCTCAAGCTAACAAGGTATAAATATTTTGTTCTGAACAAGGCAGTTAACCTGCTGTTCCAAAGCAGTCTTTGTAAATAATAATCTCAACACACACACACAACCCCTCTGGCCCTCCCCATCATCACTCAGAAACAGTCAGCAGCAGGCCATAGTGAATTAGGATACATTTTCGTCCGCGACATCGTTTTCAAAGTTGCTCAATTGTACGAAAATCGCGAACATGGCAACCCTGAATCACCGCCCTCATGTTGGTGCTAGCAAGCCATATACTGCTAAGTATCAACAGCCAATCCAGTAGGGTCTGGAAACCATGATGAGCTTCGATTGGTCAATAGCAACGCGATGTCGCGTCAACGACTTTCCACAATTTTGGTACCGCCCTGTTCACGCTCCCTCGCCCCGCACACTTCCCTTCCTTCATAGAAAATGAATGGGCTTCCGTTGCTTAATCGATGACGTTGTTTCCAAAGCGCGCGTCGCAAAGAAAATGTTGTGCAAGATCAGAATGATGACCAGCTGTTTTGAAATCCTGTAGATTTCTCATATGAGCAACGTACAATAAAAATAAAGTTATGAAAATCACACAACAAATCTTATGAGATAGATTCTTTGAAATGAACAAATTAGTGCGTATTCAGGTCTCTTCGATAATTCATTAGGGCTAACACGGAACCCAAACCGGCTGCGCGCGTGCGCCATCGTGCATAATTGTATTTTGTCCCCCTACACCAGGGGTGTCAAAGTCAAATGGACGGAGGGCCAAATAAAAAAATCAGCTACAAGACGAGGGCCGGACTGTTCGAATGTTCATTGAAAAATTTTTAAATGACGCATATAGTCTAGTGAACCTAATTGAACCTACTGAAAACCTAACAAATATATTACAATATGATCAGATAAATAAAGCAATATTTTCTTATGGCTCTGTCAGTAATCTTTAATTTTCAACAGACACAAAAGACAAATTTCCTTTATATAAATATCCCCATAACATGAACATTAAATGAAAGAAACCGGTATTCAAGGCACCATCAGTAGACTATATTTTCTATTTTAGCAAAAGTGGGCTAAATTTACTTCAAAGAAAAAACAATAATAGCAATTTTCTATCATCCACTCAACTGAAATATTTTTAAAATATAATTGGATTGAAATACAAAAAAATAAAGTGCAAAAATCTATTAATCAAAAACAACACTTTGTTTAAGGAGAAGTAACATGCAGTGAAAACAAATATTAAATTTTAACTTTTAAACTTGAACTGAGTAAAAACTCTAAATATGTGATTGCACAGTAATGTTCACTTGTTTGAGGTTGAGGGTGATACTTGGTGGTGTCCCATCTTTTCCACAAGTTCATCAATGTTCGGGGTAAGGCTCTGAGCTGAAGAAATCCTCAGAATTGAGTGGAGGTGTTCAGCAGTAAGTCGACTTCTGTGTGATGTTTTGTTCAGGTTCATCAAAGAAAACAGTTGTTCACACAGGTATGTGCTGCCAAACATAGACAACGTTTGAGCAGCCTGGATGCGCAGCTGGGGCATTGTGCCGGGGAGGAAACGGGCGAACTCCGCAGCACCCACTGCCGCATATTTTGCCCTCAGTGCATCATTGCATTGGAGGTCAATCAACTCCATTTGGAGGTTTGGTGGTGAGCTTTCCACGTCAACAGCAAATGGGTTACCGAGCAGTTCCAACCTGCTTTTTTGTGCTTCAAAGTCAGCAAATCGGCGTCGAAAGTCAGCGGCAAGCATACCTATTTTATCAGCCAACTGTGTGCTCGGGAACGCACTGGTAGAGAGCTTCTCTTTCATGGTCTGGCAGCTGGGAAAGTGGCTCAAATTTTCTTTCCGCATCTGCGTCTCCCACAGAGTCAGTTTGGTTTTAAATGCCTTCACTGTACTGTACATATCAGAGATGACACGATCCCGACCCTGCAGCTGCAAGTTTATTGCATTCAGATGACTCGTAATGTCACACAGAAAAGCCATTTCACACAGAAACATTTCGTCTCGGAGTTGTGTTGTGTCTTTCCCTTTGCTGTCCAAGAACAGACAAATCTCCTCACGAAGCTCGAAACATCTTTGAAGCACCTTTCCCTGGCTTAGCCATCGCACCTCTGTGTGATAAGGCAAATCACCATGCTCCGTTTCTAACTCCGTCAGAAATGCCTTGAACTGGCGGTGATTCAAACCTTTGGCTCTGATAAAGTTAACTGTGCGCGTGATGATGCTCATTACATGCTCCATTTTCAAGGCTTTACCGCACAACGCTTCCTGGTGTATGATACAATGATAAGCTGTCAGCTCACCTGTCGCGTTTTCCTCTTGCATCTTTTCCCGTATCTTCGCCACCAGTCCGCTCCTGTGTCCACACATCGCAGGTGCTCCGTCGGTTGTCAAACCCACGAGTTTTTCCCAAGGCAGCTCCATCTCATTTACACATCTTGACACCTCTTCATACAAATCATGCCCCGTAGTTGTGCCATGCATAGGACGTAAAGCCAAAAACTCCTCTGTCACGCTTAGGTTGGAGTCCACTCCGCGGATGAAAATTGACAACTGGGCAATGTCAGAAATGTCGGTGCTCTCATCCACAGCCAAGGAATATGCAATAAAATCTTTTCCCTTTTTCACAAGCTGCTCTTTTAGATTGATGGACAACTGGTCTACTCTCTCGGCAATGGTGTTTCTGCTCAGACTCACATTTAAAAAGAGTTGCCTTTTTTCTGGGCAAACTTCGTCACAAACTTTAATCATGCAGTTTTTGATGAAATCCCCCTCCGTAAATGGCCGGGCTGATTTAGCGATCTCTTCTGCCAAAATAAAACTGGCCTTGACAGCAGCCTGGCCTTGTGATTTGGCTTTTTTGAACAGAGCCTGTCGAGATTTGAGGCCTCGTTTTAATTCCTCTGCCTTTTGTAGCCTTTGTTCCATGTCCATATTCTTGTTTTTGTCCGCGTGTTTCGTTTCATAATGTCGTCTCAGATTATACTCTTTCAGTACCGCCACACTTTCTCCACACAGAAGACACACAGGTTTTCCAGCTACCTTCGTGAACATATACTCCGACTCCCACCTTGTTTGAAACCCCCGGTTCTCAGTATCCACCTTCCGTTTTGCCATTTTTGATGGGTATCTGAAAGTTAATTTTACTGTGATGCTGACGACTGCTGTGCCAATAAATATTGAAATGAAGCAGCCTACTGCTCGGTGCGTCACCTTTGCATTGTGGGAAATGTAGTATTGGTGCGTGTAAAAGATCTGCGGGCTGCCGGCTTGCTGCGGGCCGGTTCTAATAATAAATCAAGATCATCCCAGGGGCCGTAAAAAACCTTCTTGCGGGCCGGATGTGGCCCGCGGGCCTTGACTCTGACATATGTGCCCTACACCAAACGCGATCACTACACGCAGGTTAACATATCAAAACAAACTCTGAACCAATGACATTCATTTGGGGACAATTCGAAAAGCATTAAACATGTATGGCAATTTAGCTAGTTACCTTGCTAGCTAATTTGTCCTATTTAACTAGCTTGTTGTTGCTAGCTAATTTGTCCTGGGATATAAACATTGAGTTGTTAGTTTACCTGAAATGCACAAGGTCCTCTACTCCGACAATTAATCCACACATAAAACGGACAATCAAATCGTTTCTAGTCATCTCTCCTCCTTCCAGGCTTTTTCGTCTTTTGAATTTATATGGTGATCCATCTACACTTTTATAGTATTACCACGACAACCAACAAAACTTTTAGGCTTTCAATCACCCACGTGGGTATAACCAATGAGGAGAAGGGAGAGGCAGGATTTTCAGCACGATCTGCGTCAGAAATAGAAAGGAGTTCTATTTTAGCCCTTGGCAACGCAGAGGCTCATTGGCGCGTGAGCAGTGTGGGTGCAATAATTGAATAACATGGATTTCTACATTTATTTTGTGATGCTCGTGCACACGACGTGTCCCGTCTGGTCAGCATTTAAAATAGAAGTCATTCCAAATTTCTGACACAGATCAGCTGCAAGTCCTGCCTCTCCCATCTCCTCATTGGTTTATAGAAGCAGGTACCCACGTGCCATCTCCTCATTGGTTATACCCACGTGGGTGATTAAAATACTATATGTTTTGCCGGTTGTCGTGGTAATACTATGAAAGTGTAGATGCCAATCACCATATAAATTCAAAGATGAAAAAGCCTGGAAGGAGGAGAGATGACTAGAAACGATTCGGTTGGCCGTTTTATGTGTGGATTAATCGTCGGAGTAGATGGCGCATGCGCGCAGCCGGTTAGCCCTTGGCAACACAGACGCTCTTTGGCACGTGCGAGCAGCGTGGGTGCAATACTTGAATAACATGGATTTCTACATTTATTTTGCAACGCTCGCGCATGCATGTATTAGGCAAAGCCATAGGGGCCTAAATTACATTTTGTGGCTACAAATGTAACAGTTAAAGAATATTTTGAAATATATCATTTACTTCCTGACAAGGACATTTTGATGTTTGTGTTAGATAAACCTATTTTTAGAGCATTCTTAACACATTTTCCTCAATTGTTTTTTCAGTCATTTTCACAATACGATCAGTGACGATTTTAGCATGTACATCTTGGTGGGGCAACAACAAAAAAAGTGGGATGCATGCCAGCAAAGCCATTACACTACACAACACAACACATGAATTACACTATAACGGTGACAAAAGGTGCCCATAAACTGTTAGGGCCTACATAAAGAGTCCCAACAGCAGTCCAAATTGTTGTGTAATGTTTGTCGAATGGCCGATGAGCACCGATACGTTTTATCTTTATTTTCTCTTCATATGACAAGGATTAAAAAGGATTTGCCAGTAGACTTGATTCATGATGATGATACTAGCTAAGATTGGGAAAGTATAATGTTGACATGATCAGTCCAATCAAAGCTACTGTACATGTGATTTGACATCATTTCTGTGGCCAATGACCTTGAGCCTTCTTGGAAGGGCACTTCTAATATAACTCTATGGCAGGACCCAAAGGCCTGAAATGTTGGATGTCTACCCTTACTAATGACTGAAGCTTGGCGATTGCATAAGGCCCCCATGAGTGACAGAACACTGAGCCAATCACAGCGCATTGTTCTTATTTTCTGCTGACCCGCCCCACCACCACAGAAAGCATTGAGCTGTGATGAAACACCTGCATTTTGGAGCTGCCTTACTCAAGAAAACATAGAAAGAGACCATGTTTGTATTCAGCTTTATTAACCCAAATATATATATTTTTTGGCACGTATAAATGCCAAAATAACATGCAAAACAGGCAAGCACTCCCCCAAATTGTTAGTATATATATATATATATATATATATATATATATATATATATATATATATATATATATATATATACACATATATATACACATATATATAAATATATATTTTTTTTTAATTATCAGTGTTTTGCTAAAAATATGGGTCTCAAATGACGGGTCGCCACTGAATACAACAATAATTATCATAATAAAAAACTAAATATTTTAATGATAACTCAAAGCAATATTATACAAAAGGTTTCTTAATACAGTAGTATTGACATGAGAGGACTGTGAAACAAAAGATCTCCACAGAAGTTTGTGTAGACTACATACAGTGGCGAAAGGGGATCAGGGGAGATACTTTCTCTCCTAACAACCAGAGGACCAATATTGATAGAAATTCTATACTGACCATCCCTTTGTACAATATGATTTGTTCTCTCCTTCCCTATAAGCCCCCCCCCCCTCCCCCTTTCAATCTATTAGCCAGGTACTCTATGGGCCCTTAAATGTTGAGTCACTCATTTTTACAGACTTTAATAAATATACAGTTCTATATTTTATATTACATACACAAAAGGCTTTGAGTTTACATGAAGTAGCCTAAAACGTATGCATTTACATTGTGGTTATATACACTCCCTGGCCAGTTCATTAGGTACACCCATCTAGTTCCGGGTCAGACTCCCTTTGCCTCCAGAACAGCCTAAATTATTCGGGACATGCATTCTACAAGTCAAAAACGTTCCACAGGGATGTTGGTCCATGCTGACGCGATGGCATCACGTAGTTGCTGCAGTTTGGACGGTGATACACCATGATACACCATACACCACACACCACCGCCACTGTAATGCAGTCAGGCATTACAGTGATGCAGTTAAAACACTGAACACTCCAGATGCAGTGGAACAGTGTAGAGTAGTAACAGAGTTGCTCCGACCCCCAAATGAGACATGAGCTCCCCTAAATGAGTTCCCCACTGTTCTTTCAATCGCATTCATTCTCCGCCTGTCTGCCTCTCTGATGTCTGTTTTGAGCTTTGCAACAATGTTTCAACTGGGCCCTCGCATGAGCTTGGGACAGACAGCTGTAGTTGCGTCCCGTATTTCAGCCCCTTTTCAGGTGTCCACATTTTTATATATTTTTTCTGTCAATTTGTCAGCAAGACGCATCAATGAATTCAGGCTACAAGAGTGTAGGCTTCCTGACAATCGCCGAATGTCATCAGACTTTTTGGTGTTTTGTAACAGATGTCTCTTTCCCTTCATGAAATGGCGGGTGCACTGTTGGAAGCTGGAATTATTTTGTGGACAAAAGTGCACAGGTAGCTTCATTTTTGAAGTGATTTCTTTGCGAATCAGTTGAACGCATCATGACTGTTTGTGTTCATGCCACATTAAAAGGTAATAATGTTTACCATTACAATACATCTTTACTATTAGTTCCCCCCAAAAAATGTAGGAAGTCGCGTAAAAAAATGGAGACCCCCTTCATGTCACGATATAATCCGTACTCTGGGGAAAAAATACTTTTCACATGTAGGCTACATTAATTGGTTTCAGGGATCATTGTGCTCACAACCTAAAGAGGTTGTGTGCATATACTGTAGCACAGGAGGTTGGTAGCACCTTAATTGGGGAGGACGGGCTCGTGGAAATGGCTGGAGTGGAATTAGTGGAATGGTATCAAATACATCAAGCACATGGTTTCCACATGTTTGATGTCATTCCATTCACTCCGTTCCAGCCATTATTACGAGCCGTCTTCCCCTCAGCAGCCTCCATTGTACTGTAGGTTTACACTCCAAGCTGCTTGTCACAAGCAAGACATCACATCCAGGCAAAGGAGACATTCTCACAATTTCAACCATGTGCTGCTCTTCAAGCAATTGCTTAATGTGACAGAAATGACATTGTCATCAGACCAAACTAAAAAAAGACATTCAAAATGACATAACAATTCCCTTGTTGGTGCTTATGCAACACAAACCAGTTTTTTCAAAACCAGTCATATAAAACATATATTTCAATTAAGCCAATTCCCAAAAAGCTTTCACCTTGTCCATTTGCTGCCTCTTCTTGTCCTTCAGAGAAAAGATCAGCGATTTTGAATGTGTAGAATAGATCATATAGCTCACACTAAAAACAGAGGTTATTCTACCTCATCAGGTTCTTCAGTAGAAGGGGAAATAGAGGGACTGATCTGTACTTAAAATCTTAGTGCTAAAAAGGAAAGGGAGTGCATATGAAGCATAGGGAGGTTGGAGGAGAGTCAGGAGACACTCCCAACTATCACAATCCAGACCTGCATCTGACAGCTGAATGAGTTGTGACCAGCCCCTCAACCACCTCAACCACTTGGTCTCTCACTTTGTCACTTAGTCTCTCAGCAGGGAAAGAGGGCTCTTCATTCAGTGGCCCATCCCAATAAAACTCGTTCTCCTAGAAGTAGATGTTTGGCTGAGACAGTTTTGTCATCGGGAGCGGAGTGTCCTGGCCGCCGTTCTGCGCCACGTTGCCGTTGGGCGTGCTGCTGAGCTTGGCCTTCTTCAGGCTGTAGCGGCCCATCTTGTTGTTCTTGTAGTAGATGGAGTAGATGACGACGAAGATGACCGAGATGACCACGACCATGAAGGCCACGAAGCCCGCTATGAGGGGCAGGTAGTCCTCTGTGACCAGAGAGACAACAACAAACACCCATTAATCCATCACACTCTGTTAACGTTCTGGCGCCACCTCAGACTGTACCATTTTCACCATCAAATAGAGAAGCGTCAATACACTGATTTATCCTACTTCCTCCAACAGGAAAGAATAAGCACATATTACTTAACATAATATTACATGATCCCACTAGTCAGAGTAGATCTACAACATACCGTAAGAGTTGGGACATTGCTCAACTTTACCCTTGAAATAGTCTTCTACAAGGCAACAGTCAGTACTGAGCTAAACTGCCAAATATTCAACAACTTTACCCAACACTCTTCAATGAATGATGGATGTTCTACCTAGCCTCACCAGGTGCCCTCCCCTAGGAGTTTGTTTGATGCCTGATCTAATATGTGAACGAAAATATACTGTCCCCTCGTCATCTCCTCATGTTTTTCAGCTTTGGTTCAAACTCCCTCACACAGCAGAGATGTACTACATGTATCTGACTACAGAATGTGGCAGGAGGAGAGCAGTTCAGAAACCAGTAACTAAGAGGTATTGGATTAGTCAACGGGTAAAGGACAATGAGGAAAACTGCATAGTGAAAAGTTAATAAGACAATTTGTTCAGAGAACATTAATCCGTCAACCAAAGAATAGCAGACACAAAGAGAGAAAGGAGACCAGAAAGACGGGAGGAGGAAGCAGACCAGCAAGAAGAAAACGTCCTACAAGACTTTCATAAACAGTAAATAATGGGTTAATAAAGGGTTTAATACAGTTTAACAAAGGTTCCATTACCATTTAAAACCACCTCTACCACAATGAAGCTCGTCGCCACGTCGTTGGTGGCAGTGCAGTTGTAGAGCCCTGCCTCAAAGACAGTCAGGTTGCCTCCCGCCTCACTGACATGCTTCGCTGGGTCATAGACCCACTTTATCCTGGGCTGTGGGTAACCCTCAGCCTCACACACTAACTCCTCAGGATAGCCCCTGAACACAGGTATCCTCACTGGCAGTCGAGATGCATTGATGCATGGCTTATCTTAGAGAGAGAGAGGGAGTAAAAAGGCAGGTGGTGAAAATATGACAACACATTTCTTGAATGAATTACTGCAGTGAAGGAAACAAACACAATTGTAAGTTTGATTATTTTCTTCTAACATTAAAAGACAGTGGAGTGAGACTTCACCGTAGAACATTAGGCAATTATGGAATGTGCTTTGAGACAAGATATTATCAAACGTTATACAACGTTAGCGTGGTTTGTATATATGAACAGTTCTCAGCAACTCACAGTGCACAGTAATGCTGAGAGGTTCTGATGTCACTGTAGGATGGGGTTGTGGTCCCTCTGGTCCCAGGTCCAGTTCTGCTCTACATCTATACTGATCTCCATCATCATCTCTACTGGGGCTGATCATCAGAGTAGCTGACACATCCTCTGGTCTCTTACTGACGTTACTGTACGTTACATTATCTAAGAGTTCATTCCCTTTGTACCACTTCACAACCAGGTTCTGTAGAGGAGCGATGTTCTGAATGTCACACTGCAGCTGGTACTGTGTCCCCTCCACCATGGGACCAGAGTGGTTCAGAACAGAGATGGAGACGCTGTCTGGAGTCTCTGTAGACGAGGTCAACAATGTAAAAAACCCTCAATGCTGATATACAGTTAAATAGAAACATACCTTTCACATTCACAAGGAGGAAAATACTCACTGTAGAGAATGACTGGAAGTACTATTGAGAGTTGTTCGCCGTCAATGAGATTGATGTAGCATTTGGGTTCTATTGTCCAATCAGTAAGGTTATACACAGTCCAGGTGACAACGTTGACATCTTGTTCTAAACTTGTACCTCCGAATGTGGCCTCCCAGCCCATTCCCTCATGGTCTGTGGATGATGTGCTGCAGTTGACTGAGACTGAGTCTCCATATCTCACCACCACTCTGGGAGGGTTGAGCTCAAGAGAAAAGGTAACTACTGTAAAAACATACAAGAATGAAGACATCAATGTGAAATCCACATCAAATATAAACTGTTCTGCCTTGTGAGATAAGTGAGGGTGAATTAAATCATGTGAGCACAGAGATGAGCTGGAAATTACATTTTGGCTTGGCTGTTCCTGGAAGGGTGGTCATAGTTTCTGGAGTTGAGGGTGCTGTGGAGAACATCGTTGGGTGTTGTTGTGGAGGTACATCTACTAAGACATGTATCTGCTTGGTGATGGAGCCCAGGCTATTTGTGACTATGCAGTTGTAAGTTGCATTAGCTGTTACTCTGGAGATATTGAGAGTACGCAGGCGCCCCACAGTGATCTCATTGGCATTTCCCTCTGCAGTGTTGTTGGTCCACTTCAGCTCAGGAGGAGGGTTCCCCTCAGCACTGCAGTCCAGAGACACATCACTGCCTGCACTCACCTCCACTGTGTCATTTCCTGGAAGGAACTCAGGAGCGTCTGAGGAGAAAAGGAGGTGCTTTTAGACAGTTTTAAACGTATACAGTTGTAGAACATCACTCCTGGTCAGGGGTACAGAGGCAAGATCGAGTATTGATAAACTCACAGTGCACAGTAATGTTGAGAGGTTCTGATGTCACTGTAGGATGGGGTTGTGGTCCCTCTGGTCCCAGGTCCAGTTCTGCTCTACATCTATACTGATCTCCATCATCATCTCTACTGGGGCTGATCATCAGAGTAGCTGACACATCCTCTGGTCTCTTACTGACGTTACTGTAAGTTACATTATCTAAGAGTTCATTCCCTTTGTACCACTTCACAACCAGGTTCTGTAGAGGAGCGATGTTCTGAATGTCACACTGCAGCTGGTACTGTGTCCCCTCCACCATGGGACCAGAGTGGCTCAGAACAGAGATGGAGACTCTGTCTGGAATCTCTGTAGACAAAATAGTTACATGTAGTGAGAACAAAATAATAGTTTTCACTGACCAAACTCACTACAAGACGCAAAAGAAAAACAACTTACTGTATAAAATGACAGGGAACGTTTCCAAACACTGCTTTCCATCTGCTGATGTGATGTAGCATTTAGGTTGTATTGTCCAGTCTGTCAAATTCTTCACAGTCCAGGTGACAACAATGACATCTTGTTCTAAACTTGTACCTCCGAATGTGGCCTCCCAGCCCATCCCCTCGTGGTCTGTGGATGATGTGCTGCAGTTGACTGAGACTGAGTCTCCATATCTCACCACCAATCTGGGAGGGTTGAGCTCAAGAGGACAGGCGGCATGTGCCAGCCCACCTACAGGTCAGACCACATGGCAGAGACCATAATCAGCTAATTTTCATTCTCAAGCAGACATACTGTAGCTTTAAACAAAAATGATCCTGTCTAGGCCTAGAATGCAGAATGGTAAACTAACAAGAGGTTCAAATTAGTTGCCTTTTTCAGAAGCCAGTTGCTAATCAGTAATTGAAATATAGGAAATACATTTTAGAACGTTTTATATTGGACAAAGACATAACAATTAAGACACAACTTTAAAAAAATACATTTTGTGTCATATGTCACATCATCTTCACTGCCAGCATACAGATCTTATTCGCTACTACATTGCCCTCTCCTGGTTATTCCAAAACGTGTTATTGGTTCTTAGTTTTTCTCTGGGCACTATGAAAGACGATCCAGTTATTGCGGATTTGAATTGTTCTTACCCCTCTTAACTGGAATGTCTGGTATAGTTTAGAGTTATCAATGTTCCTATTCTGCTTGAAATTCGTAAATCTTTCAATACCGGTATAACAAAACTAACTGTACCTGCCATCCAGAGGAGAAGTACGTGAAACCCAAGAAAAATCCGACTAAATATTATTTCACACATTTGATATTAAACTAATATTTTATTCCCAGAAAGACGTAGAAAAATGTAGGTATTCCTTGCGGTCAGTGTCTGATGTCCAAGTGTCCAGTCCCCACATGCATACTACAGCCCAACTCTTCAACAGGCGCAGCGGTCAGTTGTCTCACATTATATTTTGGCTCTGTATTGAATTACAAGAACAGGACCGGGAAAGAGTGAGAAGTCACGTGCTCTTTACTGGAAGACCCCTTCGAACGATTTCAGCCATCAAGCGCAATAAACCTAACAATATAAACTTGGGGAATTTCCATGGAACAGGACCCGGCACCTCGTTTGGACTTTTTCATTCCGGAACCCATTTTCCACGATGCGGTAGCTCTCTTCGCATGAAAAATGATTTCCACTGTTTGTAATGTAAAAATTATAATAAAAGCAATCAGAGTTCATTCAAGTTGCCTGCTCTGTATTAATTCTGCCTCCTAAAAAAACGTAATGTGAAAACGTGCCTGATATTCTACGGTAAGAATTGATTCGAGTTGGGCCCAACACGGTTTATGGTTTGCGAAACATTGTAGAGTCTACAGACCAACGTGTGGCCATTGCTGTGGTCGGAGAGAGAAGCGCGCCTGTATCTCTCATAGAACTAGATTTGAAATTCACTTTGTGATCTCTCTCTGCTCTGATAGATACGAGCCTGCAACTGTCATCTCTTCAGCGTTGCTCTTAATCATTTATTTCACCACTGATAAATTGAAATACATTTGCCAAAATTATAGAATTATTGTCTGTTCAGAAAGAAATTAAACAATTAAGAAAACACCAGTAGTAGGCATATCATTCATCCAAAGAGGATCAATAGTTTTTATTTATTTGTGTAGCCTAGTTGTGGATTGTGTGTAGCCCAATCACAAGGCATGCCTATAGTCATGGAACTAAAAAGATTGATGGAAAATGACAAGATAGTTACACCGGGTGGAACAGGGGAACCCAAGAGCAGACTCAGTCGAGGAGACTGGGATAAAGTGACCAAGGTATTTATTGAAAAACGGGGAAGCTCGGGTGGGTTGCAGGAAACCAGGTGCGGAGGCTGAGGCTGGAGTGAGAGGGTTTGGGACAGGGTAAGCAGGTCTGGAGGGGAATCCAAGGGAGTAGTAGAGTGGGGAATCCAGGACAGAGTAGCAGGATGACGAGACGTGGAACTGGAGACAAGGACCAGAGTCAGAGCAGGCAGAATTGTAGCTGAGAGGAAAACAGCATCAGGCAAAGGAAACCAGGCACAACAAACGGCAAGCAGCATAGACTGACTGAGCAGAGAATACAATCTGGCAGTGTGGATTGTGGCAGGGCTGAGTATTTGTAAAGGTCTTGATTATGGAACAGGTTGCAGCTGGTGGGGATCTGCTCTGACTCCAGCACACCTGTCTCCACCCACACAATCACACACACACAGAGAGAGGGAGAGAGTACTGGGGGAGTGGCGGCAAGTCAAGGAGACACAGGATGAGCAGTAGAGGGCGTGGCAGGAGCAGATGTAACAAAGATAGAGATTTAAATAGCAATATTAATTTTTTGCTGAAAGGCTTTATGCCTAATCATCTCAGGTCACCAGCTCGCAGATTGACACCCACTCAACAGCATTAGGCAATGTGATGCAGCGTTTGTGTTCTTCCATTTCAAACAACATTAACAGTTCCATCACATTTACATAATAAGTCATTTGTCTTTTAATTTTGTTGTGTATATTATTTATTTCAGGGGAACAGTCGCTCAATTGATTGCATCTATTTCATTTCACAATATTTATATTCATAGTTTTATTATAATTTTTCATAGTGTTGACAGCGCAGTAGGGCGGAATCTCTGTGCATTCTAGAATGACCTGTTATTTCCAGTTTCTCTCTGCAGTTTCCTGTCTATTTATGAGACTCGTGGAAAGTACTAAATATCTTGGTCATGTGATGTGTGCTCTGGTAGAGTGGATGCAGAACTGAGTGGTGAAGTGGTGATGATATAATAAGTCATCAGATGAGGGGGAGGTAGTGGGCGGTGGGATGGCTCCATCCACAAATAACATCTCTGTTGACTTAGACTGATATTTAGTTAGAATAGAGATGTTGAGAACACAGAAATGCCTCACTATCTTATACAGTATACAGGCTTTATAGCAACCCACAGGTGGGCAAGTGCAGGTGGGAAAACTCAAGAGCTCCATCCAATCAAAAGGCGTATCTGCTACTCGTCTGAATGGGTCCCTCAGTCTAGTTACAGTAGGAGTCTGGACTAATACAATGGAATTATTTAGCTAAAGCTCTAGCCTTTTAGATTATTTCTTAGCCCTGCATCATCCATCAGCCCAGGTCTTGTCTGTGTTTATAAGATACGGTGATGATAAGTCATACCAGGGGATCAGAACAAGAGAAGTATTTACAAAATTCCAGCTGCTGCTATTTCTAAGGAGTTCTAGACTTGAGTTAGGGTCAGAGGCGGTTCTAACTAGTTGTCAGAGAAAGGGGAGGTGAAGGGAGAGGAGAGACAAAGTGATATACAGGGGAGGACTGGACTCCCCATAAGAACAAACAGTGTGTTCTTGTTGCAAAAACAAGCATTTGAATTCCAATCATGTCTCTGACACACTCACTATTCAATAGTGCTCTCATACTGTAGTGCTCTCATACTGTAGTGCTCTCATACTGTAGTGCTCTCATACTGTAGTGCTCTCAAGACACTCTGAGTCTGTGTTATATATCCTGCATCCACATGTAAAGTCTCTAGTCAATGTCCAAAAACGCTATAGAAAGTTCATACACAGACACTCAATGTGAACAATAGTATTCAATGTAAATGGATAGATCAAATACATTGTTATTGACCACCAGCCAAAAGGAAACTTGAATCTCCACCCAGGGGCTCTGCGTATCTAAGCAACAAGGTCAAAGGAAAAGTAAATAGTTGTCAAATGGGACAGATATTTTCAGAGCTGTAGCTGAGGAAACCAACACTCAGCTTTCCTCCCGCTGCCCTTTGTCAGCCCTGTGTATGTTTTGATTGACCACAGATCCTGTAGCTCCCCTGTACATTAAAGCAGAGAGACCTGGAGGGAGTTGACACGTTGCATGTTGGGTTTCAGTTTCCTGTGGATACAACATTTCAGTTTCCTGTGGATCAAAGGACTAGTTTGCACCTCAGTGTACTCAGATGTTTCAGAGAGCGACATGTCAAACAAATGCAGATATACTAGAGGATTTGAAACACAGTAGCTGTTCCTCCCACACATGACTTTCCCTTAACATGACACTTTCAGTCTTTTTTTTAAAGCAACATTGACACCAGAACACGTGACAACAGTGCATCATTTGCAGGACAGTACATCCCTGCTAGCAACATAAAAAGAACAGAGAATGCGCCAGACAAATTAATACACTAACACAGAGAAAAACAGTACAGTGTGTTCAAGAAGGTAGAAATTGGGGGAAAGGAAAATGTTGGCACCCTCTTACACTGTTTCTGAAATGTAGAATGTGGCCCCTTGTCCCCTGTGTCCCTCTGACAGAGTATTCATCTATTCACCCTTTTGCAGGCCTATCCCATTCCATTTCTCTCTCCTCACTGTTTCACTGCTCTCTGTGCCTCTCAGTGTGTACATATGTGTGTGTGTGTGTGTGTGTGTGTGTGTGTGTGTGTGTGTGTGTGTGTGTGTGTGTGTGTGTGTGCGTACGTGTGTGTGTGCGTACAGTCAGTGTGTGTCCCACTCCAAGGCCAGCTTCTGATAGCTTTGTAATGCCTTGATACAGGACACTGACGGCGTGACCTTGTACCCTGTTGACAAACTAAAGACCACGTCAGCTTTGGTGACCAGACTGTATTTTCTCACACTTCTGAGTACAGTCAACAGTCTCGTTGTTAACACAGTTCAGTAAGCTGTTTAAAAGTGTAAAAGATAGCAAGTAAAAAAAAAATACATTTTGTGGAGCACATTAAAACAATCTGGTTCTTGTTCATTTAATCCCTGATGCAAACCTCTGAAATATCATTATGTAGAATACATGAGCTCAACAAACGCCCCTCTGTGTCTACACATTCTTCATGGGGATACTGGAATTTAAAAGACATTTCCCATATCTTGCCAATTAGAATAAGGCCTGGTGAGTGGATGAGTAAGTGGGTTGGGTACTCTGGGCAGCGGGTACTTTCTCAAACATTATTTAGAGCTTTTGAAAGGGGGTTTCCACTTTTCCAGTCATCTTAAAAGAAAAACCATTCCACACTGTACAGCAAATAGATGGGTGGGGAACTTTCTACACTCTAATGAACAATGGTCAAGGTACTTAAGGAAAATAAGCAAAGCAAAAAAACAGGCAGGAACCAGATAACAGACAGGAAATGTCTACTTTACAAGGATATTGCCAAATCAAATCAAATCAAATCAAATTGTATTTGTCACATACACATGGTTAGCAGATGTTAATGCGAGTGTAGCGAAATGCTTGTGCTTCTAGTTCCGACAATGCAGTAATAACCAACAAGTAATCTAGCTAACAATTCCAAAACTACTACCTTATAGACACAAGTGTAAGGGGATAAAGAATATGTACATAAAGATATATGAATGAGTGATGGTACAGAGCGGCATAGGCAAGATACAGTAGATGGTATTGAGTGCAGTATATACATATGAGATGAGTATGTAAACAAAGTGGCATAGTTAAAGTGAGTGATAGTGATATATTTTACATCATTTCCCATCCATTCCCATTATTAAAGTGGTTGGAGTTGAGTCAGTGTGTTGGCAGCAGCCACTCAATGTTAGTGGTGGCTGTTTAACAATCTGATGGCCTTGAGATAGAAGCTGTTTTTCAGTTTCTCGGTCCCAGCTTTGATGCACCTGTACTGACCTCGCCTTCTGGATGATAGCAGGGTGAACAGGCAGTGGCTCGGGTGGTTGTTGACCTTGATGATCTTTATGGCTTTCCTGTGACATCGGGTGGTGTAGGTGTCCTGGAGGGCAGGTAGTTTGCCCCCGGTGATGCGTTGTGCAGACCTCACTACCCTCTGGAGAGCCTTACGGTTGTGGGCGGAGCAGTTGCCGTACCAGGCGGTGATACAGCCCGACAGGATGCTCTCGATTGTGCATCTGTAGAAGTTTGTGAGTGCTTTTGGTGACAAGCCAAATTTCTTCAGCCTCCTGAGGTTGAAGAGGCGCTGCTGCGCCTTCTTCACGATGCTGTCTGTGTGGGTGGACCAATTCAGTTTGTCTGTGATGTGTACGCCGAGGAACTTAAAACTTACTACCCTCTCCACTACTGTTCCATCGATGTGGATAGGGGGGTGTTCCCTCTGCTGTTTCCTGAAGTCCACAATCATCTCCTTATTTTTTTTTTTTTAAGTAGTCAACAGGATACAGAATTTGAATGAAAGGAAATATAATTTAATTCAGTGAAATTCAATGAAATCCAAATAACTCTTCTATTAAGGTTAGGGTTAGATCTTTGACATCAACATCAAACATGTTGTTATATACATATGTAACAGATGTCATCACACTTCGTAACTCTCTTGTGTTGTGTTTAAAAAAAAAGGCCTGTCCAGCCAGCAATCCCAGTTGATTGAAGCAACTCAGGTGTGCAGCAACAACATTATGTTGATGGCTGTAGATTCGTGATTTGCCTCTTACATGTCAATATCAGACTGGGTATTTTGTAATCAAACGTCATAACAATAACAAAAATAGTACAAAATACAATAAATGTAAGTACCTCACGATAGACACAAGGAACCACATTAGATGTGCAGGACAACAGTGTGTTGATGGCTGTAGATTCGCGATTTGTCTGTTAGCATGGAAATAACTGTGAATTAGCAGGGAGCTAATGTGACCACTACAATTAGAGTATGCTAGCTAACTTGCTCTTACAGCAATAACATCCAAGGTAACAGGTACACAAAATGCTTTATTTCAAAATGTGACCTACCGCTTGCATGTCAATATCAGACTGGGAAGAATTGAAGTTTGTGATCTCCCCCTTCCTTATTTCACTCTGTCATGCAGGTTAGTATTGTGGATTAACTATGTTGTTGATCCATCCTCAGTTTTCTCCTATCACAGCCATTAAACTCCATAACTGTTATAAAATCACCATTGGCCTGATGGTGAAATCCTTGTGCAGTTTCGCTCCTCTCCGGCAACTGAGTTAGGAAGAACGCCTGTATATTTGTAGTGACGATTAACCTGTACCCCTCAGTACCGGTACCCCCTGTATATAGCCTAGTTATTGTTATTTACATTTATTGTGTTACCTATTGATTGATTTGATTTTTATTTAGTAAATATTTTATTAACCATTACAAATCATCCTAAACGTAATTGATAACTTCACCATGCTCAAAGGGATATTCAGTGTCGGCTTCTTTTTTTTACGCATCTATCACTAGGTGCCGTTCTTTGCGAGACATTGGACTACTCGACTGAGTAAACTTACAGATGACCATATGTGTAAATTCAGGCTGTAGCACAACAAAATGTGGAAAATGTCAAGGGCTGTGAATACTTTCTAAAAGCACTGTATAAGGTACTGTCTAATATACAGTAACTGCATTGCTTGTCCAGAAAATAGAATTGACTATTCTTATCACTAAGGAGTAAATTAACATTGTTTTCAGAGGAAGGGAGTGCTATATTCTTTGGTATGAGGAAGTGTGACCTGTTAGATTCAATAAAACTCTCTCATGTACTATGGCACTGTCACATCCCGACCATAGAAAACCTGTATTTTCTATGGTAGAGTAGGTCAGGGCATGACTAGGGTCTTTTGTTCTAGTTTATATTTTCTTTGTGGGGTTCTAGGTTTGATTTTCTATGTTGGTGATTTGTATGATTTCCAATTAGAGGCAGCTGGTAATCGTTGTCTCTAATTGGGGATCATACTTAAGTAGCATTTTTTTCCACCTGTAGGTTATGGGATATTGTTTATAATTAGTTGCCTGTTAGCACAGCATTGTCGTCACGGTTAGTTTATTCTTTATTGTTTTGTAATTGCTTAAGTTTCACTTTATTCGTTAAAAGTATGTGGAACTCTACTTTGCTGCGCCTTGGCCCGACCATCATTATTACGAACATCGTGACAGGCAGTGGAATTTCTTTGAATTGCACTGAATTAAATACTACTCCCTGTCACTCAAACTCTAATTCTACATCCTGTGGGTTGTGGCTAATTCAATTCGAATTTCAACTCATGAGTTGAATGGGAGTCAATTCCAAAATTCTGAATTGAGACCCACCCTAAATCCTATAATTGAATGATTTCCTGTATGTCCATCTTTCTGGATCCATCCTGAATGTGCCCCTGTCCCCTTTCTTTTTGTGTTTATCTTTTTGTCTTGTTCAGTAAATTTCTATATTGTCTGAGCCTGTTTCCCTCTTTCTCCTTCACTTTCACCATGTATGTGGTAAACCAATAAGGACCTGAGTTTCACAGGGAGAAAATATTTTATAATGCTACACTTCAGCCCCTGTTTCCCAATTCAGATTAGGCTGCCCTGAATATGAACAGGGCCGGTATTATGGGTGGGAACTAGGGGGGCTGGCCCGCCCTACCGTACGTCTTTGGCGTCCAAATAAAATATAGAAATTTGACCGAGACACGCACAGACAGAAAGACGCATCAATCTCAGATAAAGCATCTGAATGAGCCAAACAGCTCCCCTCTGTTGCGGTATGTGTATCTGATGCTGTCTGGACAAAATTAGTATGGCATGACATAATTTGTCTGTCCAGACAGCATCAGATAGTGTCGAAGCAAGAGGGCTCACTCTCGCCAAAATCTTTGCTCAATAAGCCCAATACATTTCTATGGGCATAATATGCAGACCTAAGCTTGTTGCCTGCATTCCCCCCTTTGGGAAAACGACTAGTATTGTTAGGGCGGAGACATGTGCATCTGTCATTATATACAGATCTCTGGTTTCAGCCACTTGTGAATTAGAAAGGAAAATTGGCGGGGTCATGGTGCACTGTTTGGATGCTGGCTTCCCCTAAAGTAAATTGATGTTTTGCCAACATTATATAGTGACTCCTGTCTAAATACTTGCCTAGTTAAATAAAGGTAAAATAAAAATACATAAAGAAATATGTATTGATTTTGATGTATGTTCACAGTGCTTTTGATACTCACATGGATGACAATCCTGAAGATCTATGGTGGACAATAATATGCATTGTGAACAATAAGATTTGGAAGAGAAGATGTATTATGATTATAAAACAACTTTTTGTCACCTCAAACATTATTTTAAATAAATCTAAACTAAATTAAAAAGAAGAAAAAAGCTGGACTCCAAAAAACAAGGTGACGTACAAGAACTTCCTATTAAATATGTAAATCATGTTAAGTAGCCTAACAATGAACATATTGATGTGAAAACAGATTTGTATCTATATGAATTCATCTGTTATGTTTGTAGAATGTGAGATCAAACTTCAATAAAGATTATTTGAAGGAAAAAAAGGAAAGGCTGGTGCTCTTGTTTAGTTGAATATGAACTTTTTGATTTTTATCATTTAAATTAAGATTTTAATAATTAACCATATTATTATTGAAGTGAAACTGTTCCACAAAAATGTGCATATCAAAATAATCATACACATGTGCAACACGCTGGTAAAACCTGACAAAACAAGACAAACTGGCAACAGACAAACAAAGAACACAGGGATAAATACACCAGGGAAAGGACCAATAAAATGGGGGGAAAGTTTAGTGGTGGCTCCTTCCTGGGAGACATCATTGTGGAGCTGGTCTGAGTCTGCTGGTCATGGCATTCTGCCAGGGTATGGAGTCCAGTACAGGACGGCAGGCAGGCTCGGGGTCATAGCAGGCAGAAGTTCATAATCAGGTCAGAGTCAGGGAGGTACAGGACGGCAGGCAGGCTTGGGGTCAGGTCAGGCAGAATGGTCAGAATACTTATTTTTCACCATAATTTGCAAATAAATTCATTAAAAATCCTACAATGTGATTTTATGGATTTTTTAAAAAAAAATTCTCATTTTGTCTGTCATAGTTGAAGTGTACCTATGATGAGAATTACAGGCCTCTCTCATCTTTTTTTAAGAGGGAGAACTTGCACAATTGGTGGCTGACTAAATACTTTTTTGCCTCACTGTATATTGATTAACATTACGTACGTCCAAGCTCCCTCATTGTCTTAATAGAAATTACGGACTGCCTCTTATCTGCTTGATGTCCTCATAGTTTGTACATTTCAATTGTCATTAGAAACCACATTTGTTTAAGCAAGTCAGCCATATCAGCTATGTTTTTTTAAAAGGCAGTAAATGAGGCTGAATGAACTGTTTCGCTGCCAGACAAGGCTCCACTGATAGCCAGGTGTAGCAGTGGCAAGATGTTGGGACAGCTTTATGTAGGCCCTAACAGTTTGTGGGCACCGTTTGTCATCATTAGAGTGCAATTAATGTATTGTTTAGTGTTTTCCCCACCAAGATTTACATGCTAAAATCGCCTCTGATAACACCCATTAGCAAGCGTTTGCTCACAGGAAGTCCCGTAAAATAATCAGGCCGGCCTATAGAAATCAAATTCCCTTCCAACTGATTCATTCTGGAGCCAGCCCTGAATGTGAATACATGTCTGGCACATCAGCATGAGGTAAGCATTGGCTTGATGTATCAGAGGCTCATTCACCCTTTCCCCCTTTCTCTTTGCTTCTAGTCTTCCCCTCTCTTCTCTTATTATGTCCCCCCCCTTCGTTGTCCTTTACTCTCTATTATCTACGTACATGTTCTTTCCTACCAGTTCTATAGAACAATGGCCTGGATCTCCAGCTTTACATGAGGAGGGGTTGGGAAGGGGGGTAGTGATTGCTGTTGAGGGACAGGATATTACAGTCCCCCCCACCCATTCCCCTTCAGATTAATCACATGGTTTCAGGAAAGGGACCTCACTCTCGCTGCTGAGTCATGGGAAAATAAACACTCGTGCACTTCCCAAGTAGGAGTTAGCCCTCCTCCTTTGCTCCTCCCTCCTCTCCTCCTCATTGACAACAAGCAGATCCAGCTAGCACCTCCTGTGTGGTTGACGAAGCTCTCCATCATAAACTGCAGCTGCTGGCTGACTGGCTGTTATCATGTTATCATGTGACTGAATGAAGATAGATCCTGTAACTATGTGCGTGGGGGTGATATGTACGGCTGTGCCCAGAACAAAAATATCACCCGCATCAAGCCAAGGCAACGTCTAACAGGAGTCAAACTGCCTGACATCATACTATAGTCATCTGGGAATGGTCAGTAGAAAGGTTGAATGGGAGGGTTCTGAATGATGGCAGCTCCAGCATGCAAATGTTGCTTGGAACTGATTAATTAAACACAGAAGTCAGATGTGTTATGTGTTATGAAAGTATGGACCTGGCTGTGCTGGGTGGTTTATGTTTAGTTTTTTTATTATGGGGGGGGGGGGAGAGATTGTGGAGGAATTATAACAGATTGTGTAATGCAAAAGGGGATAATAAAGGGTAAATATTTTCAGTCAAGAGACCTTTCAATATTATCTGATGATGCTGTTCCTAGGAGAAATTCCAGCCCTGTTGCATGAAGCAATATAAGCTTACATTCCTTACACTTCACTCACAGGCACACGAGTACCCAGGTGCACAAACAAGCACGCACACACACGAGCCAGCGCCCGAAGGAATCAGTTGGATGGGCATTTGATTTCTATAGGCGTCCCGTTTTTCTGTATAATATACCCATAGAAAGTCATTGGGCTTATTCAGGACAGATTTTGGCGAGAGTGGGCCTTCTTGCTTCGCCTCGTCCTCTCTGCTGAAACGAGGGAACAAAACAGCGCCCCTCTGTATTACTACATCTAGCCCATGTATCTGAGGCTGTCTGGCCAGAAAATGTATGACATGCCATGCTCATTTTGTCCAGACGGCATCAGATACATGGTCTACACATACAGAGACAGAGGGGCGCTGTTTCACTCGCTCTGAAATGTTATCTGAGATTGATGCTTCTTTCTGTCGGCATGCATCACGGTCAAATAAATTATCAATATTTCAATATTTTATTTGGACGGGCAAGGAGGTATGGTAGGGCGGGCCAGGCCCACTAGTGGCAGCCCACAACTCCGACCCTGGCACACACACTTGTACATGCACATGCACGAGCGAGTGAGCACACACAGACACGCACACACAGGTAATGTACATATTGTACAGTATACCGCTGTAGATGAACAATACAATAGTTCTCCTGGTTCAGAGTCATGTCCTCAGTCATTGTAGTTGTGTGTCTATAACCACTAGATGGCAGTCTCTTATCATATCAAAGATCACAGCTAACCAGAAGCCAAAAAACCTTTGCCATTAGGGTGTTTGTTTATCCTGGAGAATGATTCATGTTGTTTCTTATTTTGTGTCAGCAAGCTGTTCTACTACTTGAGAAAGGGGTGTGGTGGTGGGTATGGGGAAGAGGGAAGGTGGTTCTCACAGCCAACAGTCTCATGTATCTTATGGATTTGGAAAAACTCAACAGTGGCGACCACATAGACCACAGACAATCACACTGAGGTCATGTATTTAACTAACCTCATGGGGATACAATTAGGTCGGAGCGCACGCACACACACACACACACGCACGCACACACACACGCACGCACGCGCACACACACACACACACACACACGCACGCACACACGCACACAAACTAACATGATGTTCCTGTTTCTCACATTCACCTTGCATTCATCACTATTTGCAGAGGAATAGGAGAATGAGAAAGAGTCTCTGTTGTGGTCATTGCCTTCTCCCTCTAACCGAAACCATTAGGCAATACACAATTCTTCTCCTGTCATCAAACACTTCACTGATATAAACTAATATCTGAATAATGGTTCAACAGGACACAGGACAGGAAACATGATTGATAGGCACATTTCCGGTGACATATTTCACCTAAAAGAGAGAAAGAGATGTAAGCAGTTGTTAGAAAGCTGCTGGGTGGTTTGTACATACGGTGCTGCTGGGTGGTTTGTACATACGGTGCTGCTGGGTGGTTTGTACATACGGTGCTGCTGGGTGGTTTGTACATATGGTGCTGCTGGGTGGTTTGTACATACGGTGCTGCTGGGTGGTTTGTACATATGGTGCTGCTGGGTGGTTTGTACATATGGTGCTGCTGGGTGGTTTGTACATATGGTGTTGCTGGGTGGTTTGTACATATGGTGCTGCTGGGTGGTTTGTACATATGGTGTTGCTGGGTGGTTTGTACATATGGTGCTGCTGGGTGGTTTGTACATATGGTGCTGCTGTGTAGTTTGTACATATGGTGCTGCTGGGTGGTTTGTACATATGGTGCTGCTGGGTGGTTTGTACATATGGTGCTGCTGGGTGGTTTGTACATACGGTGCTACTGGGTGGTTTGTACATACGGTGCTGCTGGGTGGTTTGTACATATGGTGTTGCTGGGTGGTTTGTACATACGGTACTGCTGGGTGGTTTGTACATATGGTGCTGCCTGGTAGTTTGTACATATGGTGCTGCTGGGTGGTTTGTACATATGGTGCTGCTGGGTAGTTTGTACATACGGTGCTGCTGGGTGGTTTGTACATACGGTGCTGCTGGGTGGTTTGTACATACGGTGCTGCTGGGTGGTTTGTACATATGGTGCTGCCGGGTAGTTTGTACATATGGTGCTGCTGGGTAGTTTGTACATATGGTGCTGCTGGGTGGTTTGTACATATGGTGCTGCTGGGTGGTTTGTACATATGGTGTTGCTGGGTGGTTTGTACATACGGTACTGCTGGGTGGTTTGTACATATGGTGCTGCCGGGTAGTTTGTACATATGGTGCTGCTGGGTGGTTTGTACATATGGTGCTGCTGGGTAGTTTGTACATACGGTGCTGCTGGGTGGTTTGTACATACGGTGCTGCTGGGTGGTTTGTACATACGGTGCTGCTGGGTGGTTTGTACATATGGTGCTGCCGGGTAGTTTGTACATATGGTGCTGCTGGGTAGTTTGTACATATGGTGCTGCTGGGTGGTTTGTACATATGGTGCTGCTGGGTGGTTTGTACATATGGTGCTGCTGGGTGGTTTGTACATATGGTGCTGCTGGGTAGTTTGTACATACGGTGTTGCTGGGTGGTTTGTACATACGGTACTGCTGGGTGGTTTGTACATATGGTGCTGCCGGGTAGTTTGTACATATGGTGCTGCTGGGTGGTTTGTACATATGGTGCTGCTGGGTAGTTTGTACATACGGTGCTGCTGGGTGGTTTGTACATACGGTGCTGCTGGGTGGTTTGTACATACGGTGCTGCTGGGTGGTTTGTACATATGGTGCTGCCGGGTAGTTTGTACATATGGTGCTGCTGGGTAGTTTGTACATATGGTGCTGCCGGGTGGTTTGTACATATGGTGCTGCCGGGTGGTTTGTACATATGGTGCTGCCGGGTGTTTTGTACATATGGTGCTGCTGGGTGGTTTGTACATATGGTGCTGCCGGGTGGTTTGTACATATGGTGCTGCCGGGTGGTTTGTACATATGGTGCTGCTGGGTGGTTTGTACATATGGTGCTGCTGGGTGGTTTGTACATATGGTGCTGCTGGGTGGTTTGTACATATGGTGCTGCTGGGTGGTTTGTACATATGGTGCTGCTGGGAGGTTTGTACATATGGTGCTGCTGGGAGGTTTGTACATATGGTGCTGCTGGGTGGTTTGTACATATGGTGCTGCTGGGTGGTTTGTACATACGGTACTGCTGGGTGGTTTGTACATATGGTGCTGCCGGGTAGTTTGTACATATGGTGCTGCTGGGTGGTTTGTACATATGGTGCTGCTGGGTAGTTTGTGCATACGGTGCTGCTGGGTGGTTTGTACATACGGTGCTGCTGGGTGGTTTGTACATACGGTGCTGCTGGGTGGTTTGTACATATGGTGCTGCCGGGTAGTTTGTACATATGGTGCTGCTGGGTAGTTTGTACATATGGTGCTGCTGGGTGGTTTGTACATATGGTGCTGCTGGGTGGTTTGTACATATGGTGCTGCCGGGTAGTTTGTACATATGGTGCTGCTGGGTGGTTTGTACATATGGTGCTGCTGGGTAGTTTGTACATACGGTGCTGCTGGGTGGTTTGTACATACGGTGCTGCTGGGTGGTTTGTACATACGGTGCTGCTGGGTGGTTTGTACATATGGTGCTGCCGGGTAGTTTGTACATATGGTGCTGCTGGGTAGTTTGTACATATGGTGCTGCCGGGTGGTTTGTACATATGGTGCTGCTGGGTAGTTTGTACATATGGTGCTGCTGGGAGGTTTGTACATATGGTGCTGCTGGGTGGTTTGTACATATGGTGCTGCCGGGTGGTTTGTACATATGGTGCTGCTGGGTGGTTTGTACATATGGTGCTGCTGTGTAGTTTGTGACAACAGACTGTTTAGCAAGACCATTGGCTGTATTGTGGTAGGATTTAGACAGCATTATTAGCCATTTCTCAGAGCTTTACAGACGGTATAACACAGTAATTCTCTGTTTGTGAGTACTTTAAACATGGAACTTGGCTGTCTTGCTGTGGTTTAATTTTGTCTGTTTCTTTTGGGCGGGCTCCAGCGTATGCTGCAGATGGACACATTCTCACAGAACAGCTCTCTGCTCTCCGCCCTCCGCCCTCCAGCCCGTCTCGTCTGGTTTGTGGCCCCAGCCATGCTCATGCCCCCTGGAGACGCTGGACCCGCTGGACTATCAAGATGTTGTGTTGTCTAGTATCATGTCTCCGTGCCCCAGTTGTATACCATCTTACTTCTGTGTCGTCTCTTTTTCTCCACCTCAGTGTGCCTGAGACATACAGACGGATTTGTATCATTTTCCCATGTGTGTATATGTGGGTGTGTGTGTGTGTGTGTATGTGCCACAGCCATCCTTGATTTCAGTTCTGTACCATTCATATTCATATTTCCTCTTCCAACCACACTAAGGTTGTCTAGCACAACAACGAATAGAACACTCATTATAGTGGAGTCTGGCGGCTGGGGCTCTGGGGCTGGAGGGACTGGGGCTCTGGGACAGGAGGGACTGGGGCTCTGGGGCTGGATGGACTGGGGCTCTGGGGCTGGGGGAGACTGGGGCTCTGGGCCAGGAGGGAATGGGGCTCTGGGGCTGGAGGGACTGGGGCTCTGGGACAGGAGGGACTGGGGCTCTGGGACAGGGGGGACTGGGGCTCTGGGGCTGGAGGGACTGGGGCTCTGGGACAGGAGGAGACTGGGGCTCTGGGGCTGGAGGGACTGGGGCTCTGGGGCTGGGGGAGACTGGGGCTCTGGGCCAGGAGGGAATGGGGCTCTGGGGCTGGAGTGACTGGGGCTCTGGGACAGGAGGGACTGGGGCTCTGGGACAGGAGGGACTGGGGCTCTGGGGCTGGAGGGACTGGGGCTCTGGGACAGGAGGGACTGGGGCTCTGGGACAGGAGGAACTGGGGCTCTGGGACAGGAGGGACTGGGGCTCTGGGGCTGGAGGGCCTGGGGCTCTGGGACAGGAGGGACTGGGGCTCTGGGGCAGGAGGGACTAGGGCTCTGGGGCAGGAGGGACTGGGTCTCTGGGGCAGGGGGAGACTGGGGCTCTGGGGCAGGAGGGACTGGGGCTCTGGGGCAGGAGGGACTGGGGCTCTGGAACTGCAGGAACTGGGGCTCTGGGACTGGAGGGACTGGGGCTCTGGGACAGGAGGGACTGGGGCTCTGGGACTGGAGGGTCTGAGGTTCTGGGGCAGAAGGGACTGGGGCTCTGGGACTGGACGGACTGGGGCTCTGGGGCTGGGGGAGACTGGGGCTCTGGGGCCAGGGGAGACTGGGGCTCTGGGGCTGGGGTAGACTGGGGCTCTGGGGCTGGAGGGTCTGGGGCTCTGGGACTGGATCCCTTGTGGCTCTTATGAGGTTTCATACTGAGGAGCAGAAAGAGCCTAATGATGGAGCTATTCACACTAACGATTACAGCATGTTTCCCTGTATGACACACAGAGATCTAAGAGGTTTAATCATACTGATTTAATGATCCTCTCCCATTAGCAGGGTGTGGGGAGGGAGGGCAGTAAACCAAGCCAGCTTTTGAGACTAAACTCACTGGCCATTGATTTTCTACAGTGGATAGATGTTCATCATTCAGACTGGGCGATACAGGAAGGGGATGGAGTGAGGCACCTCGCTGAACAGCAGACCACCGACACCAGATACCCCACCATGGTTACAGACAACATCCAGTGGCTGCAGACAGTTTGGAAACCCAATATGAACATCACTAACCATCTGGAGAAAGGACAGCAGTGGACTTTTCACATATGCTTTAGAGCTTATCTGTGTACTGAAATACTGTCAGAATGTCTTTCAACTCCGTCACAGCCATGTACTGTATGTAACCCTGCAGATTGGGGCAAAGAGACGACAGGTCAGCAATTACTTTGTGAAAGGGAAAGGAGGGAAGGGGACTGTTTTAGCGGCTCAGTGGGAGCATGAAAGGGCTGCGGACCCCTTCCCCCTCTCAGAGGGCACCATTAACGCCTTGAGAGGGGGGCATTTCCAAAGCTGGGTAAGGGTGGAGAATATACAGCATCTGGAAAGCATTATGCTGTTACTGCCCAAGGGTGAGACATAGGAGGAATAAGAGCAGGGAGAATGTGTGTGTGTGTGTGTGTGTGTGTGTGTGTGTGTGTGTGTGTGTGTGTGTGTGTGTGTGTGTGTGAGTGAGAGAGAGAGTGTTTGTGTTTTGGTTTTTACTATCCTTGTGGGGACTGAGGGGTTAGGTTTAGGGTTAGGTTTAGTTTTAGGGTTAGGGTTAGGGTTAGGATTTTGGGGTAGGGTTAAAGTTAAGAGTTAGGGTTAGGTTGAGGGAAAAAAGGATTTTGAATGGGAATCAATTGTTTGGTCCCCATACGGATAGAAAAACGCGCGCGTGTGTGTGTAGTCAATTACATTTGTGGGTCAGAGAATGTATGAGCAATTTTAAAAAGACAGAGAGAGGACGATGGAGGAGGCTGAGAAGGAGAGATGGAGGGGAGATAAGGATCAAGGGACAGAGCGATAGTGTGTACATAGGCAGTGGGAATGTGTGAGTGTGTGACCTAGCGCCATGCAGTGTGCTGTATGAGTCTTTGTTCCTGCTAGTCGTTTGAAGACTGGACCTTTTCACTGGGAGGCAGGATGTAGAGATCAGGAACCTTGGCAACAGAACAGTTCCATCTGGGCCTGGGCTAGAAACAAAATGGCTTTGTGTGAGTGTGTTAGAGAGAGACACCCTTATCCCATCCTCACCCCCAGCCGGCTCGGCCCAGCCTCAGGCAGGGTACACGAGGTGCTCCCCCCTCATCAGTCGTCCCAGCAGCCCAGGACCAGCCAGCTGACGTGGGCCTGGGGAGAGGGAACAGAGTAGCTAATGGCTCACACACAGCACATGACCTTCACTGAGACACATGCAGACACAGAGCAGGTCCCACTCCAATCAGCAGCACACACTTATATCATCTAGAATTTCAGGGAGAAGAGGAAGCCAGCTGATTCAGAACAGATTGTAATACAACAGGTTACATAGGGGTTACATGAGACAGGGAGGGACATTTGATGTAATACTCATAGTTCCTTTTATCCAAAGGAGCTATTGTGAGGATTTGGGGGTTGTCAGGAAGATATTCTAGGTTGGTGAAAGGTTCAACATTGTCAGATACAAATAAAGCAGGCCCCAGGGAGAAGTAGAGCATGCTGGGTATTGGAGTATACTGATCCATATCTCTCCCCATAGGCCATAAGACTGATCACAAAGCAAATACTCCCCTAGTCTCCACTCACAGAGCAATTTACTGTTATGGAGCCATCTGGGATAAATGAAAAGAAGGGGGTTTCTCGGCCAACTCTGGAACTCGCTCCCCCATTTCGTGAGATTTTCTTGGCTGTGGAGCGTTCACACCCCCACCCCCTTGAAGTAATTTTTTAAGAGCTAGTCGAGCCTTCTCCATAACATGAGTACATGCTGTGCTAGGCCAAGTGCCCGCGGCATGCTAGAGACAATCGCTGGACGTTAAACCTACCTCCCCCCTACCCCAGCACCACCAGCTCATTCCCCAGCCACCCTCCACTACCACCTCATATCCCTCTAGTACTCTAGTCCTCTACCTCCCCCCTACCCCCGCACCACCAGCTCATTCCCCAGCCACCCTCCACTACCACCTCACATCCCTCTAGTACTCTAGTCCTCTACCTCCCCCCTACCCCCGCACCACCAGCTCATTCCCCAGCCACCCTCCACTACCACCTCACATCCCTCTAGTACTCTAGTTCTCTACCTCCCCCCGCACCACCAGCTCATTCCCCTCTAGTACTCTAGTCCTCTACCTCCCCCTTACCCCCGCACCACCAGCTCATTCCCCAGCCACCCTCCACTACCACCTCACATCCCTCTAGTACTCTAGTCCTCTACCTCCCTCCGCACCACCAGCTCATTCCCCTCTAGTACTCTAGTCCTCTACCTCCCCCCACACCACCAGTTCATTCCCCTCTAGTACTCTAGTCCTCTACCTCCCCCTACCCCAGCACCACCAGCTCATTGCTAGAAGCATGTGTGAAGCATGTGTTTCAGACATAAGGAAGTGGATGGCTGCAAACTTTCTACTTTTAAACTCGGACAAAACAGAGATGCTTGTTCTAGGTCCCAAGAAACAAAGAGATCTTCTGTTGAATCTGACAATTAATCTTAATGGTTGTACAGTCGTCTCAAATAAAACTGTGAAGGACCTCGGCGTTACTCTGGACCCTGATCTCTCTTTTGACGAACATATCAAGACTGTTTCAAGGACAGCTTTTTTCCATCTACGTAACATTGCAAAAATCAGAAACTTTCTGTCCAAAAATGATGCAGAAAAATTAATCCATGCTTTGTCACTTCTAGGCTAGACTACTACAATGCTCTCCTTTCCGGCTACCCGGATAAAGCACTAAATAAACCTCAGTTAGTACTAAATACAGCTGCTAGAATCCTGACTAGAACCAAAAAAATTTATCATATTACTCCAGTGCTAGCCTCCCTACAATGGCTTCCTGTCAAAGCAAGGGCTGATTTCAAGGTTTTACTGCTAACCTACAAAGCATTACATGGGCTTGCTCCTACCTATCTCTCTGATTTGGTCCTGCCGTACATACCTACACGTACGCTACGGTCACAAGACGCAGGCCTCCTAATTGTCCCTAGAATTTCTAAGCAAACAGCTGGAGGCAGGGCTTTCTCCTATAGAGCTCCATTTTTATGGAACGGTCTGCCTACCCATGTCAGAGACGCAAACTCGGTCTCGACCTTTAAGTCTTTACTGAAGACTCATCTCTTCACTGGGTCATATGATTGAGTGTAGTCTGGCCCAGGAGTGTGAAGGTGAACGGAAAGGCTCTGGAGCAACGAACCGCCCTTGCTGTCTCTGCCTGGCCGGTTCCCCTCTTTCCACTGGGATTCTCTGCCTCTAACCCTATTACAGGGGCTGAGTCACTGGCTTACTGGGGCTCTCTCATGCCGTCCCTGGAAGGGGTGCGTCACCTGAGTGGGTTGATTCACTGATGTGGTCATCCTGTCTGGGTTGGTGCCCCCCCTTGGGTTGTGCCATGGCGGAGATCTTTGTGGGCTATACTTGGCCTTGTCTCAGGATGGTAAGTTGGTGGTTGAAGATATCCCTCTAGTGGTGTGGGGGCTGTGCTTTGGCAAAGTGGGTGGGGTTTATCCTTCCTGTTTGGCCCTGTCCGGGGGTGTCCTCGGATGGGGCCACAGTGTCTCCTGACCCCTCCTGTCTCAGCCTCCAGTATTTATGCTGCAGTAGTTTATGTGTCGGGGGGCTAGGGTCAGTTTGTTATATCTGGAGTACTTCTCCTGTCCTATTCGGTGTCCTGTGTGAATCTAAGTGTGCGTTCTCTAATTCTCTCCTTCTCTCTTTCTTTCTCTCTCTCGGAGGACCTGAGCACTAGGACCATGCCCCAGGACTACCTCACATGATGACTCCTTGCTGTCCCCAGTCCACCTGGCAGTGCTGCTGCTCCAGTTTCAACTGTTCTGCTTTATTATTATTCGACCATGCTGGTCATTTATGAACATTTAAACATCTTGGCCATGTTCTGTTATAATCTCCACCTGGCACAGCCAGAAGAGGACTGGCCACCCCACATAGCCTGGTTCCTCTCTAGGTTTCTTCCTAGGTTTTGGCCTTTCTAGAGAGTTTTTCCTAGCCACCGTGCTTCTACACCTGCATTGCTTGCTGTTTGGGGTTTTAGGCTGGGTTTCTGTACAGCACTTTGAGATATCAGCTGATGTACGAAGGGCTATGTAAATAAATTTGATTTGATTTGATTCCCCTCTAGTACTCTAGTCCTCTACCTCCCCCCTACCCCCGCACCACCAGCTCATTCCCCTCTAGTACTCTAGTCCTCTACCTCCCCCTACCTCCGCACCACCAGCTCATTCCCCAGCCACCCTCCACTACCACCTCACATCCCTCTAGTACTGTAGTCCTCTACCTCTCTCTCCTCCACTCCCTCACTCTCTGCCCCCCCCCCCCCGCCTCATTCTCCACCCCCTCCCTCTCTTCCACATACTTATTTTCTCAACCCCCCTCTCTCTCCTCCACCCCCTCCCTCTCTCCTCTTCTCCCTGCCATCCATCGCTTGGGCTGTTATTGAGCATGCATTTCACAGACACTCCCTTAGAGACCGGTGACCTCATCACTGGGCAGGAAGTCAGGGGTTCGTGTTCCTCCTTTTGTGAAAGTAATCTCACACTCAATATTTTATTCAAGAGGGAGTGGAGTGGATGAGTGGAGAGTGGTCTGGCGGAGGGAAGGAGGGGGTGTGGAGGCCCCTAACTCAGTTGATTCTCAGTAGTGCTCACTGCTCATGACACATCATCATGATCACTTGACTATACTTGACTATACTATGCATTAAAACCACAGGCCGGTGCGGGGAGGACAGCTGATCATAGTGTCTGGAATGAAGTGAATGGAATGCTATCAAACACATGGACCATGTGTTTGAGACCATTCCATTTATTCCATTCCAGCCATTATTATGAGCCTGTCCTCCACAATGAAGGTGCCACCAGGAACCAAAAGGAACCAAAAAGGCCCTCTGTGAAAAGCTTTTCTAGATCCAGGTTCGAAGCAGCTGAACTTTCACAACTGGTCTAGACTGGACTGCAATGTGGCAGTGGAACAATGTGGAAGAGGAAGGACTGAAACAGAAAAGCCACAGAAAATAAAAGAGAACGATTCGACATAGAGAAGAACGATTCGACATAGAGAAGTTGTAAATGAAGCACAAAATATCAAAAGGAATGGAGAACCGATCCGTCTGATTGGTTAGACACATGCTATAGGCTACTGTAACTTTCTGTGAAAACCCAAGTCAATGTGTCGTAAAAACATGGAGACGGAGAGACAAACTGACTGGAAACTTCTGTCCCTGATGTGAGTCAATGAATTTGACTGACGGTTTATTGCTGCCAGGGTGCTATTGCTGTATTCTGATGACATCAAGGAAATGCCTAGGCAAGGCTGAAGCAAAGCTGATTCAACTCTACAGCTGCTTCTCCTCAGGCAGCAGCAACAGGAACACACCCACCTGGCCTGCTGCCTTCTACACAGAGGAGGTGTGGGGGCAAGCATCAGCTCTTTCTCTCAGGGGGCCCTACTGTGGACTAGGAAGATCACACACATACGTGCACACGCACACGGACATATATGCACGTGCACATGGACACATATATACATAAATGCACACACACACACACATACACACACACACACAGTGCACACACACACCTAGTCAGTACCTGACTCCCTGTTTAACTTCATGGTTGTCTTTGAAGTGGCACCAGTGGGTCCTCACCAGTGTGCACATTAGATTAGAGTAGAATAGATTATTCGTCACATTACATTTACACTACCAAACTCTTAGATTTGAATAAACACTGTCTGTAAAGGCTATGAAAGTAATTGGTTATTATGATTTTGGCTATGATTTACATTAGTGATAGTGTTTATTTTTGTATGTAAAGTATCAATATATACATTGCAATGGTTAGGTCTATTTAAATACACGGAGCACGCCAAACATTAGGAACACCCTCCTAATTTTGAGTTGCAGCCCCCCACCCCCCATCCCCCATCAATAAGGGATCATAGCTTTCACCTGGATTCACCTGGTCAGTCTACATCATGGAACGAGTGTTCTTAATATTTTTGTAGACTCAGTACATGTTACCTTATCATCAGGTCAAGCCCTACAAGACGACCTTTCCTTTTCAATTTCTCACAATAAGTTTTACATAAGAAAGAAGAGAAGAGAGTGGAAAAGAAAGAGAGATAGAAATGGAGCGGGAGACAGAGAGAGAGAGAGAGAGAGAGTAGTGAGAAAGACCATTTTTGATCAATGCCTTCGGTGTGTTTCATCCAGCTGGCATGTGAGAGCTGCGAGCAGACATTCACGGCAGATCGATTCAGAAACTGGGGGGCACAAGCATAGGATTTTGAGGTTAAACTTTGCACGCACAGTCACTCACAAGAACAAAGTCAAACTGACACATACACTCACCTATCATTTATATTTCACAGACACACCTGCATTCCCTCCTTCCCTCAGTCTCCAGGACAGTCATCCCCAGTGAGTCTGTACATGTCTGTTACCGCCAGGTCTGGCTTTCTGCTGACGGTGCACAAACACACACTGTTGCTCCAGAGGGGTGTGTTGGGGCCTGGCCACTCCCGGCCCGCACGACACAGAGACAGCAGCGCTGCCAGAAAGCAACACACAGCAGCTCCACAGAAAATGAGAAAAACAGACAGAGCAGGCCAGGGAAAGAGGGGGGCAGAGAGGAGAGGGGTGGGGGTGAATTCACTGAGGAGGCTGTGGAGTCTCATCACTCTGCCTACAGGGACATTGGTGGGTCTGTGCCCAGATGTGAGGGAGGGAATGGATGGAGGGATGGAGGGATGGATGGACACAGAAGTGACAGTAAGATCCAGTGTGTCTGAATCCCTGCCAATCCCTCCAGTCATTCTCATGGTGCTGCCTCTACAACAAATCTCTTATGTTTCCAGGACATTTCATTCCCCACCCGCTGCTGATTCTGGCACACACCACCTTAGGGCCGTCTCACATATTCTAGTGTTGGACACACACTCTTAGTAGACACCGCATAAGCACGCACACAGACACACACACACGCAACCACACACACACAGCGAGTCAGTGGAACAGAAGGCAGCGGCAACACATACTCTGTCGTCCTCTTCCAGAGATATGCTAATTAGCAGTGACACAGTCATCCAGTGATAAGGAAGTACTATAAAAACAGTGCCTCATGTCTTAGGAAGTGAATGTCATCAGTTACGCTCTCAACCAGCCCTTTCTGCATTGTACTCGATGTGGAGTCCCTGTGGTTTGATAGCCTTTCTCTCCTCCCCTCTCTCTCTCTCTCTCTCTCTCTCCCTCGCCCTCTCTCTCCCTCTCTCTCTCTCCCTCTCTCTCTCTCTCTCTCTCTTTCTCCCTCCCTCTCCCTCTCTCTCTCTCTCTCTCTCTCTCTCTCTCTCTCTGTCTCTGTGCCATGATTCATGCTGCAGTGAAACAGAACATTCAGATAAAATAACTGCTAGGAGACCGGGAGGACATTCACAGATAAACTATGAACATACTCCTTACACAATAAGAACATTCAGACCTGCATTCAGAGAGGAACTGCACTCACTCACTGACACTCAGTCCAAGATGGTGCCTTGTCCTCTGTTGGCCAAGTGGAGAGTCTATGATTAGTACGTGCTTACCTCATTGGTTAGAAATCCAATGATGCAGTTACTGCCATGAGATTGTCCAATTAGCATAGCCCCTCAATGTCTAATTATATATCGAACCTTTATTTAACTAGGCAAGTCAGTTAAGAACAAATTCTTATTTGAAATGACGGCCTACCCCCGGCCAAACCCAAACAATGTTGGGCCAATTGTGAGCCGCCCTACGGGAATCCCGATCACGGCCAGTTGTGATACAGCCTGGATTCGAACCAGGGTTTCTGTAGTGATGCCTCTAGCACTGAGATGCAGTGCCTTAGACTGCATTATCTCACAAGCTGAAAGCTTTACATCAAAACTAGGTCAAGGAAAAATAGCACATAAGTTGAAGAGCTTGCCAAGGGCCAGAGTGACACTAAAGTGTTACAGGGATGAAATAATCAGCAAGAGAAAAGGGGGCGAGGGAGTGAGTTAGGGAGGGAAGGAAGGAGGGAGCGAGGGCAAGAAAGAGAGCATGTAACTGTGAGGAGAGGAGCAGGGTCAAGGGGGAGATTGGGAGCGAGAGATAAGCAAAGGTTGGTGGGTGTCTGGTGGCTCCAAGGTCACAGAGGTCAGCCAGAGCGGAGGAAAGGTTGAACGTCATGACTCATTGCTATGTGGGAAAGACGGAGGGAGAGAGAGAGGAAATAGTTTCAGGTCTGTTTGGGATAATTGAAGTGCATCCCTCAGCTGTAGTTGCTTGTGGAGTGTGGGAGTGTAGGGAGAGAGGGAGAAAGAGAGAGAGAGAGGGAGAGAGAGAGAGAGAGAGAGAGAGAGAGAGAGAGAGAGAGAGAGAGGGGGGGAGAGAGAGAGAGAGAAAGGAGTAAGGAAGGAGAAAGGGAGAGAAAGAGAGAGAGATGGAGGGAGGGTTCAGTGCCTGGGCAGGTCTGGTTCCCATTAGACAAGAGGCCCAGAGGGTGGGTTTGTTTGTACAGGCAGAACGTCCCATAGGAGCAGGGGAGGCAGAGGAAGGCTGATGATGTCACTACGCCCTATTGGGCCCCTACAGAGGGCATATCAACTGCCCTGGTTCACTCTTTCACCCTCTCACCCCTCCAATCCCCTCATCCCTCCACCCCAGTCCACCCGTTTGGAAAGAATTGAAACAAACGGCTAACTTCTAAATTGTTTACGGATGTTGTCTGTTTGTGTGTTATTCATGAGAGCTGAGCTGAGAGGTCCTGTCATGACTCCTCTTCCCCTTGGCCTGGCCCAGAACAGAGGATCATCTGCTGTTATCCTTTGACGGATGTGTCATTCACCTGTGAACGAACCAACCTAGCTTCTGCAGTTGAATCAGCCTACTGCCTCACTGCGGCCTAATAGGCATGTGCAGACAGGTCTATCACTCACATGGCCCATGGGCTGGGTTGTATCAGAGCCAGTTACACACACACACACACACACACATACACTCCTTTTACACATTATAATTACAGGCCAATTAACTACCGATGTGACTTTCCATCATTTCATGAATCATAACAAATGCCTCTTATGTCACCCATTACATGTGTGGGTGCTGTTATTGACAGCTGTTATATTGCATGCTATCCCCAGCTCATTCATTATCTCCGCTGACCACCATCTCCGTAGTTTGTGTTATTTTCACCATGACAACAATGGTTTCCTTGGTGTTTGTGACCTAACTGTTTCTCACTTTTCCCTCCTGGTCGATGGCTGTTAGAGAGAGCAACAGCCTCAGGCACAGAGGGATGAATGGAAGGCACCGCCGTTGATTGCGGCCTATAAAGGAGCAACAAGGACACTATGACGAACACGCAGCAGCGTTAATAGGTTAATAAGGCCTGTAGGGTCTGATTGGAGCAGCATGACTCTGACTCAACTATGGTGCAACAGACAGACGGGACCAGAAACAGTTGTGGTTAGAGCAGAGACAGAAGAGGAAGCAAGACATCCCACTCCCTCAATTTTTCTGTTTCAATGTGATTCACTGAACTAGGCAGACCAGACCCAGCTGCTATCGAATTGATGTCTATGGGAGAGCCGACCCTTAAGCTCCTGAGTGGCGCAGCGGTCTGAGGCACTGCATCTCAGTGCAAGAGGTGTCACTACAGTCCCTTGTTTGAATCCAGGCTGCATCACATCTGGCTGTGATTGGGAGTCCCATAGGGTGGTGCTCAATTTACCCAGTGTCGTCCAGGTTTGGCCGGGGGTAGGTCGTCATTGTAAATATGAATTTGTTCTTAACTGACTTGCCTAGTTAAATAAAGGTTCAATAAAAAAAGTAGACCCGTACTGACCATTTTTTCCAATGGTAAACGGCCTGAGTGAACTATCTTCATTTATCCACCATCTTAGGTTAGAGTGTCTGAATCCAAACTGAACAGACACCTGGTTAGGTTAGGGTTAAGGAGTGGTTGAGGAAATCGTCTCAACTGGAGCTCACTAGAACGTCACATATGGTTGAACGGGGGAAAGTAGGGGGATGTGGAGGGAGTCGTGATGTTTCACTCCTGGTTCCACTGAAACAAGGTCCGGTTCAGTAATGTAGCACTGATTTATAGAGCCCCCAGACCAGAACTTCACTCCAACTTTTCCTGGAATTCGAGGCCTTTTGGTGGGAGAGGGAGCAGGGTGTTAAGGGGTGAGTGTGGTCCGAAGGCCAGGGAAGGAGCTATATGTCACCCGTGGCCGTTAAATCAATTCTCCTCCAGATGGGTTTCAGGAGGTTGAAAGCTAATGAACGATCTCTTCCCCCTGCCTGTCCATTGCATTGAGTTACACACTTCACCCTGTCTATCCCAATAGGGTAGATCTGTTTCTCAAAGATGGAACCCTACAGTTCAACTATGCTATTTGAGCTAAGGGGTCAACACTGCGCACGATTAGGTAACTAGCATTTCCCTGGCTCAAGTAGTCAGCTGAAGACCGTAGAGGATAAGTGGACTGGTTTGTAACAGTCCAACTGATTACAATAGTTCAGACTGAACAGTATGCACATTGAGACAGTGAATCAGCCACACTGTTGTTCTGTTGGCTGTGGATGCACATGCACGTAGAGACAAGCATGTGTAACCTTATACGTATATAGAGTCCCTTGAGCAACTGCATGTGAGATTTTGTGTGTGTTGTGTGTGTGACTTGTGTGTGTGTGCGTGTTTGTGTTTGTGCATGCACCTGTAGGTGTGTGTGTGTTAGTGAGATAATAAAAAGGACCAGAGTTTATCTCTATTACTGTACTGTTCTGCCCTTTGAACCAGTTTCTCAATGAGTCACACCAGCAGCCTAATAAGTTATTGTCAGCAACAATGCCTCTTATGCAACAGAAAGAGGACAAACCCTCCAGCAAGTTACCAACACCCACGCAGACCCACAGCGTATTAGCATTATAAGCCTGTTGCTGTTATAGTTTCACCATGGAGTCGTAAAACTATCCGAACCATCTCAACCAATCTGCTTCAATTTAACATGATCGCTGATGGCCCTGGAAGAGGGGTTCGTGTGAGCCTTTAATTTAAGCCTGCTCTCTTTTGTGTTAGCTCGCAGCGATGTTCGTCACTTTATGGAGCATTCTTCAGGACAGTTTCACTGTTGCCAAACTCTGACTTTCAAGATAAACACTGGATGTTTTCCAGCATTACAGCTCAGTCCATGGCCACAAAACACTTCCATACCACCACAGCTTGTTAGTCTCACACACGCACACACACACACACACACACACACACACACACACACACACACACACACACACACACACACCTCCCGCTCATGGGGTAGTGTAGTAGGAATCTGAGGCTGAACAGGCTTGGTTCTAACAGGGATCTAATGTGGCCCCCGTCTCTTACATTTCCCATAGGCCACCCCTAATTCCTAGCGAGGGAAGATTCCATAATTCCTTGGAGGGACGACTGCTCTGCTTGGCCTGCCCTCCTCACAATGAACTCTGTCCCATGTGTCAACTGCTCTCTTTTCATCAACAAACCAGTCTTCCTGGTGTGTGTGTGTTGCAGTGAATTTTCTATCTGTTGCCTTAGATTAGCTTTGACTTTTGTTTGGATAAAATGGCATGACTCCTGTCATACTACCCAGTGAGTCCATCTGGCAGGCCTGGAGGCTGAAAGTGGGTTCACAAATGATGTCTTCATCATGTGGAAACCTCAGTCAGTCTCAGTGTATGCCAGGCAGACAGCTGTGCTTGACACCGTGACTCCCATCATATTATTCAATAAGAAATCCAATATATGGCGACACACTCCACTCATCTGTCATCATCTGCTTAAGCTGGAAAAGTGTCTGTCACGCCCTGACCTTAGAGAGACATTTTATTTATCTATTTGGTTAGGTCAGGGTGTGATGTGGGGTGGGCATTCTATGTTTTGTTTTTCTATGATTTTGT
>NC_143034.1:51421370-51468870 GCF_057628025.1 Oncorhynchus mykiss
TGAACTGCTGTTACACCCTTAGTCCATGTGTACCATCATGTGTACCACCATGTGTACCATCATGTGTACCACCATGTGTGAGTAATGCTTAATGACCTGTATATTTATGCGTCTACTCTGTGCATGGTGGGGGCTGGTGAAGATAAGGATGCATGCTGAGAAAAACATGTGACCACACTGTCCTTTGTAATATTGAGGCAGTCAAATATCCTCCCCTACACTAGAAAAAAATGTGCTATCTTCGGCTGTTCCCATAGGAGAACCCTTTTGGAGAACCACTTTTGGTTCCAGGTAGAACAGTTTAAGGACGCTAATGTGGCCCAGTGGTTGCAGTCCCGGATGTGGCGCTCATTGGCGTGCATGAGCACCGCCTCTCTATCTGCCCCGTGGCGGTGTGAGGCCGGATGGTTTGTTGTGGTACACACATGCAGAGCATCGACATGCAGATGGAAACTCTGCCCAGAGCCATACTTTTAGAGAGTTATGCCAACTTTTAGAATTTTAGAATATCGTTATAATTCTAGACATGCAGTTACAAAGCATTGTTTAAATATTCCCTATGGTATATTTAGATTGTACATATTTTTTTGTTTTTGTTTTTAATAACTTGTTGATAGATGAACTGTAATATCTGGTGGTGACCCACGGAGTGGCAGGACTGATTATGTCACGTCTAGCTAGCTTGCTCATATGATTTGAACACCAGATCAACAGTCTTACTGGAGCTTTTACAGTCGCTGAAGCATCACCCAGGTGGGTGCTACATTTCAGTATGGGACGACCTAGTCTATCTACGGAGGAGGAGCTGTGACTAACGAAGACGACTGGGTTCCCGATGAAGAGCTCTGTGGCCTGTCTGTCAGATGTCTCTATCTCCCTGCCTGGCTGTACCAACTATGCTCCCTCCTCTTAAGATACTTCCTTTTCCAAACTGCCTTTCATCTAAAGCTATGGAAGACAATGTTATGTGTTTATTTAATGTAACATCTTATGTTGTTCTTGTCTATCACTGTTCTGTACTTTGTCATGTATTTGTACGTTTTATGTGGACCCCAGGAAGAGTAGCTGCTGCATGTGCAGTAGATAATGGAGATCCTAAAAAAACTCAACTAAAGCATCGCCCAAGAACTGCCAGATCCCTACATTTGTTTTGTTAAATCGTTTTTAGTTTATTTTGTTTTTAAAGCGACTTTGAGATTCTACCTAGAATGAGAAATCCTATATTAAATCAATATTATTATTATTATTAATACCATGGCATTGTTGAATACTCCTTTCTGATTGGCGTGAAGGGCATTCTAGAGTGTGCATTATTCAAGTGATAATGCCCGAAAAGCCAGTGTTTGGAGGATATATTGGCACAGGTGTTGTTAGGCAAACCATGTCAATATACAGTGCCTTGCGAAAGTATTAGGCCCCCTTGAACTTTGCGACCTTTTGCCACATTTCAGGCTTCAAACATAAAGATGTAAAACTGTATTTTTTGTGAAGAATCAACAACAAGTGGGACACAATCATGAAGTGGAACGACATTATATCTAACACCTGGATATGTTTATTTTTGAACCATTCCATTGTAGATTTTGCTTTATGTTTTGGATCATTGTCTTGTTGGAAGACAAATCTCCGTCCCAGTCTCAGGTCTTTTGCAGACTCCATCAGGTTTTCTTCCAGAATGGTCCTGTATTTGGCTCCATCCATCTTCCCATCAATTTTAACAATCTTCCCTGTCCCTGCTGAAGAAAAGCAGGCCCAAACCATGATGCTGCCACCACCATGTTTGACAGTGGGGATGGTGTGTTCAGTGTGATGAGCTGTGTTGCTTTTATGCCAAACATAACGTTTTGCATTGTTGCCAAAAAGTTCAATTTTGGTTTCATCTGACCAGAGCACCTTCTTCCACATGTTTGGTGTGTCTCCCAGGTGGCTTGTGGCAAACTTTAAACAACACTTTTTATGGATATCTTTAAGAAATGGCTTTCTTCTTGCCACTCTTCCATAAAGGCCAGATTTGTGCAATATACGACTGATTGTTGTCCTATGGACAGAGTCTCCCACCTCAGCTGTAGAGCTCTGCAGTTCATCCAGAGTGATCATGGGCCTCTTGGCTGCATCTCTGATCAGTCTTCTCCTTGTATGAGCTGAAAGTTTAGAGGGACGGCCAGGTCTTGGTAGATTTGCAGTGGTCTGATACTCCTTCCATTTCAATATTATCGCTTGCACAGTGCTCCTCATGTTTAAAGCTTGGGAAATCTTTTTGTATCCAAATCCGGCTTTAAACTTCTTCACAACAGTATCTCGGACCTGCCTGGTGTGTTCCTTGTTCTTCATGATGCTCTCTGCGCTTTTAACGGACCTCTGAGACTATCACAGTGCAGGTGCATTTATACGGAGACTTGATTACACACAGGTGGATTGTATTTATCATCATTAGTCCTTTAGGTCAACATTGGATCATTCAGAGATCCTCACTGAACTTCTGGAGAGAGTTTGCTGCACTGAAAGTAAAGGGGCTGAATAATTTTGCACGCCCAATTTTTCAGTTTTTGATTTGTTAAAAAAGTTTGAAATATCCAATAAATGTCGTTCCACTTCATGATTGTGTCCCACTTGTTGTTGATTCTTCACAAAAAAATACAGTTTTATATCTTTATGTTTGAAGCCTGAAATGTGGCAAAAGGTTGCAAAGTTCAAGGGGCCGAATACTTTCGCAAGGCACTGTATCCTCCAAACACCGGCTTCGAGGGCATTATCACTTTTATACAACGGGTTACCAGCATATTCAAATAATGATTGACATATTTTCATTCAAAACATTATTTTTATGAATTTATTCATACTATTTCATCCTTCCACAAGACATAATCCCGACACAAATCTAGGGTTGCTACCCAAGCCTGCTGGTCATTCATTCTATCGGCCCAGTCGTTCAGCCTTTTTGTTCTGTATCTATGGACATGACCCAGTTGTTCATTCTAAATGTTCCATTGCAATACTGGCTGGCAACGTTATTTTTCCTTGCTTGCTAGCTAGCCAACTAAGGCTAATTTACAGTCACGTCAAAAAGTACATTCAGAATAACAGGACATGAAATCAAATCAAATCAAATTGCATTGGTCACGTACACATGGTAAGCAAATGTTATTGCGAGTGTAGCGAAATGCTTGTGTTTCTAGTTCCAACAGTGCAGCAATATCTTACATGTAATCTAACAATTCCACAACAACTACCTAATACTCACAAATCTAAGTAAAGGAATGGAATAAGAATATATACATATAAATATATGGATGAGCAATGACAGAGCGGCATAGGCAAGATGCAATAGATGGTATAAAATACAGTATATACATAAGAGATAAACATTATTAAAGTGGCATTATTAATGTGACTAGTGATCCATTTATTAAAGTGGCCAATGATTTCAAGTCTGTATGTAGGCAGCAACCTCTCTGTGTTAGTGATGGCTGTTTAACAGTCTGATTGCCTTGAGATATAAGCTGTTTTTCAGTCTCTCTGTCCCAGCTTTGACGCACCTGTACTGACCTCGCCTTCGGGATGATAGCGGGGTGAACAGGCAGTGGCTCGGGTGGTTGTTGTCCTTGATGATCTTTTTGGCCTTCCTGTGACATTGGGTGCTGTAGGTGTCCTGGAGGGCAGGTAGTTTGCTCCTGGTGATGCGTTGTGCAGACCGCATCGCCCTCTGGAGAGCGTTGTGGTTGTGGGCGGTGCAGTTGCCATACCAGGTGGTGATACAGCCCGACAGAATGCTCTCAATTGTGCAACTGTAAAAGTTTGTGAGGGTTTTAGGTGACAAGCCACACTTCTTCAGCTTCCCAACTCCTGACACACTATTGCGCCTTCTTCACCACACTGTTTGTGTGGGTGGACCGTTTCAGTTTGTCTGTGATGTGTACACCGAGGAACTTAAAACGTTCCACCTTCTCCACTGCTGTCCTGTCAATGTGGATGAGGGGGTGCTCCCTTTGTTGTTTCCTGAAGTCCACGATCCTCTCCTTTGTTTTGTTGGCGTTGAGTGAGAGGTTATTTTCCTGACACCACACACTGAGGGCCCTCACCTCCTCCCTGTAGGCTGTCTCGTCATTGTTGGTAGTCAAGCCTACTATTGTTGGGTTGTCTGCCTACTTGATGACTGAGTTGGAGACATGCATGGCCACGCAGTCATGGGTCAACAGGGAGTACAGGAGGGGCTGAGCACGCACCCTTGTGGGGCCACAGTGTTGAGGATCAGCGAAGTGGAGATGTTGTTTCCTACCTTCACCACCTGGGGGGCGGCCCATCAGGAAGTCCAGGACCCAATTGCAAAGAGCGGGGTTGAGTCCCAGGGCCTCAAGCTAAATGATGAGCTTGGAGGGTACTATGGTGTTGAATGCGGAGCTATTGTCAATGAACAGCATTTTTACATAGGTATTCCTCTTGTCCAGATGGGATAGGGCAGTGTGCAGTGTGATGGCGATTGCATCGTCTGTGGACTTATTGGGGCAGTAAGCAAATTGAAGTGGGTCTAGGGTGTCTGGTAAGGTGGAGGTGATATGATCCTCGACTAGTCTCTCAAAGCACTTCATGATGACAGAAGTGAGTGCTACGGGGCAATAGTTATTTAGTTCTGTTACATTTGCAAACTTGGGTACAGGAACAATGGTAGCCATCTTGAAGCATGTGGGGGCAGCAGACTGGGATAGGGAGAGATTAAATATGTCCATAAACACACCAGCCAGCTGGTCTGCGCATGGTCTGAGGATGCGGCTAGAGATGCCGTCTGGGCCGGCAGCCTTGCGAGGGTTAACACATTTAAATGTCTTACTCACGTCGGCCACGGAGAAGGAGAGCCCATTTAGCTGCATTTGCGTTTGTTTAAGCAGTTTTCTAGTGACATTTCTTTGGATACATCCACAACAATGAGCTAATGATGCACAATTTTGTCTGGCATAGAAAACGTGCTCTTTCATCAGTACACTGTTGCTCAGAGGAGCTAGCCAACAACACAACTAATGCAATAACTTCAAACTGAAGATGGAAAGACACCAAAGCAGCTGCACTTAATTTTGTTTGACCTGTTTTTTATTGATAGTTCTTTGTATATATCAATAAAAATTATGCTGATTCATGATTTCGACTTGCTGAGAAAAGCTGCATGCCTGTCTGTCTCATCCCGACTCCTGACACGTTCATTACTATGGGACAGCTGGAGATCAAATTTAAATATTGAAACAATGTTGCAAATGTCGGAGAGACAGACAGCAAGGTTTATACAAATCTCCTCTGTTGAAAACAAAATGTTAGTCTAAAAGAAATGTGAGATAATGTCTAGATGCTTTTTATAGCAGAGATCAAGTGTATAAATTGCCTGGCTGGGCTGATGAGACAGTGGATTGCGCAGTCTGATGGAACAGAGTAAATAGGCATTTTAACAAATAGACAGAGGCTGTGATATATTGTCCATATATCACAAACCCCTGAGGTGCCTTATTGCTATTATAAACTGGTTACCTATGTAATTAGAGCAGTAAAAATAAACTTTTTGTCATACCCATGGTATACGTTCTCATATACCATGGCTGTCAGCCAATCAGAATTCAGGGCTCGAACCACCCAGTTTATAATACCCTACAACGCATGGTAGAATTCAATAGTTAATACTTACATTCTATGTTTGAGCTCGAATTGAAAACATTATTGGCATTGTTGAATTCGATGTTCATAATTACAAGCAAGAACTTACGGTTTTGTTAGCTAAACTTGCAAGTCTGTATTGTTTGGTTACCATAGTAACTACTGTTGTTACAGTTGAAGTCAGAAGTTTAAATACACTTAGGTTGGAGTCATTAAAACTCGCTTTTCAACCACTCCACAAATGTTTTGTTAACGAACTATAATTTTAGCAAGTCGGTTAGGACATCTACTTTGTGCATGACACAAGTGATTTTTCCAAAAATTGTTTACAGACAGATTATTTCACTTAATATTCACAATTCCAGTGGGTGAGAAGTTTACATACACTAAGTTGACTGTGCCTTTAAACAGCTTGGAAAATTCCAGAAAATTATGTCATGGCTTTAGAAGCTTTTGATAGGCTAATTGACATAATTTGAGTCAATTGGAGGTGTACCTGTGGATGTATTTCAAGGCCTACCTTCAAACTCAGTGCCTCTTTGCTTGACATCATGGGAAAATCAAAAGAAATCAGCCAAGACCTCAGAAAAAAAATTGTAGACCTCCCCAAGTCTGGTTCATACTTGGGAGCAATTTCCAAATGCCTGAAGGTACCACATTCATCTGAACAAATAATATTATGTATAAGTATAAACACCATGGGACCACGCAGCCATCACACCGCTCAGGAAGGAGACGCGTTCTGTCTCCTAGAGATGAACGTACTTTGGTTAAAAAAGTGCAAATCAATCCCAGAACAACAGCAAAGGACCTTGTAAAGATGCTGGAGGAAACCGGTACAAAAGTATCTATATCCACAGTTAAACAAGTCCTATATCGACATAACCTGATAGGCCGCTCAGGAAGGAAGAAACCACTGCTCCAAAACCGCCATAAAAAAGCCAGACTACGGTTTGCAACTGCACATGGGGACAAAGATCGTACTTTTTGGAGAAATGTCCTCTGGTCTGATGAAACAAAAATAGAACTGTTTGGCCATAATGACCATCGTTATATTTGGAGGAAAAAGGGGGAGGCTCGCAAGCCGAAGAACACCATCCCAACCGTGAAGCACGGGGGTGGCAGCATCATGTTGTGGGGATGCTTTGCTGCAGGAGGGACTGGTGCCCTTCACAAAATAGATGGCAACATGAGGCAGGAAAATGATGGGGATAAATTGAAGCAACATCTCAAGACATCAGTCAGGAAGTTAAAACTTGGTCGCAAATGGGTCTTCCAAATGGACAATGACCCCAAGCATACTTCCAAAGTTGTGGCAAAATGGCTTAACGAAGTCAAGGTATTGGAGTGGCCATCACAAAGCCCTGACCTCAATCCCATAGAACATTTGTGGGCAGAACTGAAAAAGTGTGAGCGAGCAAAGAGGCCTACAAACCTCACTCAGTTACACCAGCTCTGTCGGGAGGAATGGGCCAAAATTCACCCAACTTATTGAGGGAAGCTTGTGGAAGGTTATCTGAAACGTTTGACCCAAGTTAAACAATTTAAAGACAATGCTACCAAATACTAATTGAGTGTATGTAAACTTCTGACCCATGGGGAATGTGATGATACATTCTGAATCAATCTTAAATAAATAATTCTCTCTACTATTATTCTGACATTTTTATATTTGAGATTCTTCGAATAGCCATCCTTTGCCTTGATGACAACCAGCTTCACCTGGAATGCTTTTCCAACGGTCTTGGAAGAGTTCCCTCATATGCTGAGCACTTGTTGGCTGCTTTTCCTTCATTCTGCAGTCCGACTCATCCCAAAACATCTCAATTTGGTTGAGGTCGGGGTATTGTGGAGGCCAGGTCATCTGATGCAGCACTCCATCACTCTCCTTCTTGGTAAAATAGCCCTTACACAGCCTGGAAGTGTTTTGGGTCATTGTACGGTTGAAAATCAAATGATAGTCCCACTAATTCCAAACCAGAGGGGATGGTGTATCGATGCACAATGATGTGGTAGCCATGCTGGATAACTGTGCCTTGAATTTGGACTCCAGACCAAATGACACATTTCCACCGTCTCTTCTTATTATTGGTGTCCTTTAGTAGTGGTTTCTTTGCAGCAATTCGACCATGAAGGTCTAATACACACATTCTCCTCTGAACAGTTGATGTTGAGATGTGTCTGTTACTTGAACTCTGTGAAGCATTTATTTGGGCTGCAATTTCTGAGGCTGGTAACTCTAATGAACGTATCCTCTGCAGCAGAGGTAACTCTGGGTCTTCCATTCCTGTGGCGGTCCTCATGGTAGCCAGTTCCATCATAGCGCTTGATGGTTTTTGCAACTGCACTAGAAGAAACTTATCAAAGTTCTTGAAATGTTCCGTATTGACTGACCTTCATGTGTTAAAGTAATGATGGACTGTCATTTATCTTTACTTATTTGAGCTGTTCTTGCCATAATATGGACTTTTACCAAATAGGGTTATCTTCTGTATACCAACCCTACCTTGTCACAACACAACTGATTGGCTCAAACGCATTAAGAAGGAAAGAAATTCTACAAACAAACTTTTAAGAAGGCACACCTGTTAATTGAAATGCACTCCAGGTGACTACCTCATAAGGCTGGTTGAGAGAATGCCAAGAGTGTGCAAAGCTGTCATTAAGGCAAAGTGTGGCTATTTGAAGAATCTCAAATATAACATATATTTTGAATTGTTTAACACTTTTTGGGATACTACATGATTCCATATGTGTTATTTCATAGTTTCACTAAAACTAAAGAAAAACCCAAGAATGTGTAGGTGTTCTAAACCTTTTGACTCAAAAGTTTATACTGAACAAATGTGACAGGCAGAGGCTTGTTCACTCTGGCCCTCTCCTATTTTCACAGCAAATTAAACCCTGCAGTCCTCAAGTTCTAGCAGGCTCACCAATCCAGTGAGGTGATGCTGGTGTTCAGGCCAATGACAAGAGAGGAAGCTAGCTAGCGTGACAACAACAGCAACCTGACCTGAGATGACTGACAGTTGCCCAAATGTAAGCACCAGAGGGTGACAAAAGGTTAAATGTGTGTGCCGTTTTAGATGCATCTTTGCAACTCAGAATATAATTGATTCACACATTATTGTCAGACTCTCTGAAAGGTTACTAGTCATTGGATATTCATTTTATATATAAAGCTATATTGTTACTGTACATGGCTGTTGTGTGTGTCCCTGGTGAGGACATTTTAAAATAGTCACTAAATATGTTTCACATTTTAGTGAATAGATAGAATGATAACTTTTTGTAAGTGAACCATGTGTGCTTCCAGGTCATTATGTAACAATGTACAACATGTTTGGAAGGCATTGTTATGTCTGGGTCACTTAGTGGCACGAAAAGTTACCAAACACAGAGCAATACCGTCGCCCTGGATGGGGTCTGAATCCTCCGAGCCACGTTATGTATCGCACCAATGGAAACCATGCAGGAGACAAAAGGAGCGGTAGAAAAGAGCGGCGAGGGAAGGATGACACTGAAGTTGACTGATTGAATTAGAAATTCATCTTCACATCCCCGTGCAATTGATATGTGATTATGACACACACTGAGGGAGCCGTGCGGAAAATTGACTGTCTTTCGTGCCACAGTGCACCACTGCTCTGCACTCCACTCCACCCCAAGGAGAATAGTGAGACTGGCGCCGTCCACCAAGGGCTCACTCGCTCCCTGGCTGATGAGCTGTGAAGCGTTTGATTCTGGCGAGCAGGACATTTCCCACCAGTTCTCCCTCTCAAGAGGGGCCCGTCTCTCTGCAATCCCAGCGGTCATCTGAGCTGGCACCCCTAATGAGCTCTGTCTCTCACAAAGATTCCCTCGGAATCCCTTTCCCCTCTGACTGAGAACTCTGGAATGCACTTTGACTGTCTGGCTGGCCAGAGCTATGCCCCACTCGGAGTCTTCCCAGCTTGGTGCTTGTTAAATCCAACTATTTTTCATTATTCTTTTGTTTGTATCTTTAAAAAAAAAAAAAAAAAGTCATTCTTAGTTTTACACTTAAGACATGACTCTGCCGTTATGCTGTTAAATCAACCAACTCTAACGGACTAATCAGCAGTGGAAAGAGGAGAGGCCAAGAGAGAGAGAGGTGAACTAGAGAGAAAAAATCATCAAATTGAATTGATAAAAAAAAAAATCCTTGGCTGCTGTCCAGTTTGACCACAGGGTTATGTGCTGGTGACATGGGGTGGTGGGTGGTGGTGGTGGTAGTCGTGGTGTGGATGGGGCTGGACACTGTGTCCACACTGTGTGTGATGGCCATCTGTGCTGCAATGATGGTGTTGAATATCCACGGATATGAGAGTGTCTTTTTTTTAACGAAGTTTGTGCGTAGGTTCCTTGAGTCTGTGTACACAGAACAAGGTTTAAAGAGAGTGTACGGTTTTGAAGTGGGTATGAGTGTGAGTGCCTCTGCAAATAAGGATTTGTATGTTGATATGAATTTCAAATTATGTGTGTGTTGGTGTGTGTGTGTGTGTGTGTGTGTGTGTGTGTGTGTGTGTGTGTGTGTGTGTGTGTGTGTGTGTGTGTGTGTGTGTGTGTGTGTGTGTGTGTGACAGAGAGTGAGATAGAGGGGGAGAGAGAAAAGACAGAGTGAGTGCAAGGGAGAGATTTGGATTTGTGTGTGTGTGTGTGTGTGTGTGTGTGTGTGTGTGTGTGTGTGTGTGTGTGTGTGTGTGTGTGTGTGTGTGTGTGTGTGTGTGTGTGTGTGTGTGTGTGTGACAGAGAGCGAGATAGAGGGGGAGAGAGAAAAGACAGAGAGTAAAAGAGAGTGAGTGCAAGGGAGAGATTTGGATTTGTGTGTGTGTGTGTACACATTGTGAATGAGTCGGAGCTGGTGTGCAGTACACTGCTGGGTGATGGCCTAATTCAGCAGGGCTGAACTTCAAAGGGTTCTAGTGCTGCAAGGGCTTCAGCAGAGCTGCCACTGACATGGCTCTGAAACACAGAGACAGAGTAGGGGGCGAGAGACTGTGCACAACACCATCAATAGATTAAATACTGATATCGCAGAGCAAGAGGCGTTTTACACTTCATGAGAAAATATGAGAGATTGAACAGACAAGCAAGTGAAAGGGAGAGCATGAGAGGGAGAGAGAGAGAGAGAGAGAGAGAATTGAGAACTCCACAGGGAGGATGTTAAAAAGACAGAGAAAGTGGGGGTAAGAGAGACATCTGTCACTGACTGGCTGTTCTGCCATGTTGCCCCCCCCCCCCCCCCCCCAATAAACAGAAAATATGCTTCACTTAATTTAAACACATCCCTCTCTCTCTCTCCTCAGTCTACCCCACTCTCCATCTCTCTTCCTCTACCCCACTCTCCATCTCTCCCTCTCCCTATCTTTATTTTAATCTACCCCCTCTATACCTCTCCATCTCTCTCTCTCACTCCCTGCCTCTCTTGTTCAGCTTCACAGATCTCTTTCCCCCTATAGCTCTCCGTCTAGTGCAGTTTGGTGCATTAAGCTGATTAGCCCTGAAAAGCGTTCGCATGCCCTTACACTGCAGATTAAGACACCTAGCAATAAACTCCTGTGCTGTGAAAAAATTACCCTGCCTCTCCTCTCAACTACAACTGGGGCACTGAAATCACAGTTTCTCACACTCACACACGCATGTGTGCGCACACTCACATACATAGTCTCTCTCTCACACAGACACATTCTCTTTCTCTCAAGCACACACACGTGCCTAGTTCTCTAATCTAACAACTAAAACTCAAGTAATGACATCACTCTCTTTCTCACACAGACATATGTTACTATCATTAGACTCTCCCTTTCTGTATACTGAAATTACTCAATTTAAACTCACACAAATGTGGCTTGGGTTTGGCAGCTGAAGTAAGCCCTCCCTATTTAAACATGAGAAGATTCTAATTTCCAGAGCGCTAAGTACCCTGCCTGCCTGTACTTGTGATGGAGTGTGCATTGGGCCATCTGTTGTGCTTACTTGAAAAGCTTTAAAGGGATGTGTTTGGGAGATCAGCTTTCTGCTGCTCATTCTCACTCTCTAGCTCTTTCCACATCACACTGTCTTATCCAACTCGTTCTCTCTCTCTTTATCACTCTCACTACCAGTCCCCACTTTCTTCTCTATTTTTTGTGTTCTTTTTTTGTTTTTTCTGTCTCTTTCTTCTTTTTCTTTTTTCTTTCTTTTTTTTAAGGTGTGGATCAGCTTTAAAATTGCGGATAGATTGTTGCTTCCATCGATGTAATTGTCTGCATCATTTCCAATCCCCTATATTTTTGTGGTAAATATATCTATATACAGTTGAAGTCGGAAGTTTACATACACTTAGGTTGGAGTCATTAAAACTCGTTTTTCAACCACTCCACACATTTCTTGTTAACAAACTATAGTTTTGGCAAGTCGGTTAGGACATCTACTTTGTGCATGACACAAGTCATTTTTCCAACAATTGTTTACAGACAGATTATTTCACTTGTAATTCACTGTGTCACAATTCCAGTGGGTCAGAAGTTTACATACACTTAGTCTTCTAATTCCAGCTTATACACATTTTACAGACACAATACATTTTACAATAGTTATATTTCGTTTGTTTTAAGTCCTGTTCTTCATTTATTTTTGATTCTATTTGTAACTGTGCTATTTCATAAAAGTTCCTATATACATTTTACAGACCCTGTATGTTTTACATTTGTTATCTTGTTGCTATTAGTCAACCCCTCCCATCTATCTCTTAACACCATCCATTTTGGATTTCTATTTGCCATATATTTGCCACTTCCTTCTCTTTAGCTTACTCTATATCTCTTCTTTCTCTCAGTTCCTTTCTGTCCCTCCACCTGAGAGGAGGACTTAGCCAGGACAATGGGTTTGCTGCGGTCAGCACAGTCCAGCCCAGCTTAGTGATTTAAAAGGCCCCTCTACCTACCTTCTGTCTTGTACACACAAACACACGCCATGCTGAATTATAGTCCATTAAAGTCAATTCCCCCTCAGTGCACCATCGCGAGTCAAAAGTCATCAGGGCTGTGCTGAGACATCTTTCTGTGCTACAGTTATTAATGTACACAACACACACACACACACACACACACACACACACACACACACACACACACACACACACACACACACACACACACACACACACACACACACACACATACACACACACAACATAGTTGCAAAGCTATTCTCATGTGTAGGCCTACAAAGCAACCAATTCATTTTACATTGGTACCTCTGATACATACATTCAGTTTGTTATGTACAACACCCCGTTCATGAAAATAGTTAGCTTCTAAAGACTGTGAGTCACGTGGACATGGTTTGCTATAAAAAAAACAAGCATACAGGTATTCAGTTACTGTTTGATTGAATGTTAAAATGGGCAAAATGAGTGACCTAAGCGACCTGTGGGCAAAAACTGCCAGTTAATGAGAAATCGAAGGACGATTCTTGCCATTCTCCTATCTAACAGGTGGGCCACAAACAGGCAAATAACGGCACAGTACAATAGTGGTACTCAGAGTGGCATCTCGGTGTCAGGTTTTGGCATAAGTAGCATGAGTCCCCATCCTGCGTGGTGTCAACGGTACAGGCTGGTAGCAGTGGTGTAATGGTTTGGGGAATGTTTTGCTGACACCAGTTAGGTCCCTTGATACCAATTGAGCAACGTTTCCATGCCCCGACGAATTCAAGCTGTTCTGGAGGCAAAGGGGCCGGTACTATTTGGGTGTACCTAATAAACTGGTTTAATCAATAACTTCCTAAGATCCTATCACTGTGAGTAAGATAATGCGCTTGTCTGAATACATGACGTGTTTGAGGGTTTCCCACTGGGCACAGACGTCAGTTGTCAACTAATGTGAATTCAACATGAAATCAGCTGAACATTTCTCTACGACATTGGATTTAGGTTAAACGTTGGGTGAAAAAATACTAAATTCCCTTACTTTGATGACTTTTTGCAAATCCAATCAGTTTTCCAAGTTGATTCAACGTCATAGATATAGATATTAGATGTCATAGACATAGATATTAGATGTCATAGACATAGATATTTGTTGTTGAAATGACATGGAAACACAGTTGATTCAACCAGATTTTCCTGTGAATCTCTCCCAGATAGAATTCCCTTTGTAATAAGTGAGTCTGCCATCTATCGATCGATCGATCGGGAAGGGAACCTAATACGATCGATCGATCGAGATGCATAATTCACCCTGAATGTAACAACACTCAGAACCTCTGGGTGCTCCCTTCTAAGTTCAAAGGACTTAATCATTTAAAATAAGGAATTGAATTGCACAATCATCTCAAGCTTCCCTTACAGACAGTTTATACAGAGGAGAACTTAGAAAACCCAGTTAAGCAACAGCCTCGTATTAGGTTCCCTTCTTTTGGCTGGATAAATATTTTATGGACATTTTAAAAACACCTTTTAATTGTGGGATTAATTGGCAAGAGATGCCAAAGAGGGCCTTGTATTGTTATTTGAATGTTTTAGCCTTTCAACGTATTTTTTGACAATTATTCCAACAACAACAGGGACTTAGTTTAGCGATTGCCAGAAGTAGCCCAGGCTATACATTACAATATTTAAGTTCCTCAAGAGTCTATTGACGCACCTGTGCTTCAATCTGAGTAAAAACACTTTTTAAATCCCCATCAAAATCCATCAGTTTAATTTTGAGATACATTTTTTTTGTATGGGTTGCGTCTCATCCCGCCACATCCATCTATGTCGACCGTCCACATCTACGGTGGAAGGTGGCCGAGCTACAGTGGTGTTTGTCAGACCATGAGACATCCCAAAAGTCAGTCTTCTCACAAAAACGTCTGTAGCTGTCACGCTCTGACCTTAGTTCTGTTATTATATATTTGTTTTAGTATGGTCAGGGCGTGAGTTGGGTGGGCAGTCTATGTTAGTTTTTCTATGTTGGTTTTTGAGTTCGGCCTAGTATGGTTCTCAATCAGAGGCAGCTGTCAATTGTTGTCCCTGATTGAGAATCCTACTTAGGTAGCCTGAGTTTCACTTTTGGCTTGTGGGTGTTTGTTTTCCGTGTGAGTGTTTGGTTCACACGGTATTGGTTTCGGTTTTGTATATTCACGTCATCGTTTGTTGTTTTGTTCGAGTGTTCTATTGTCTTTATTAAAAAATATTATGGACACGCTGAGCATTGGTCCTCCGATCCTTCTCGCTACTCCTCCTCAGAAGAGGAGGAGTAGAACCCTTACAGTAGCGTCCGAACGGTTTGGCCTAAATTATTATTCCACTTTATGGAAAGTGGAGACTCTCAAAAACAAAATGAAAAATATGTGTACTGTCTTAATAAAACACAATTTTCCACCACGATGCTAGAGTGTCTTATGCTACTTCCTGATGTTCAGCCAATTAGGTAGAAGCAGTGGTTGTTTACCACTGGCTGAATGCCATGTGCAAGTATCATTAGCCACTCTAAAGTTATGTATGGTGGCAAAGAGTAAAAAAAAATGAGTACGCATATTTTTCCAGATAGTTAAGGAGGAAACTGACGCCCTTGCAGCATGAATTGAGAATGTGTTATGTACGAGCCGGTCGCCAGGGGACATGAGTGTATAGCCGGCTGCATACATTCCAGTTGGACGCAGATGACAAACGACGTAAAATGAATAATAGCAGCATCTGCCGGCCGTTTAGTCTACGCAGGATGTATGTCGCAAGGCCAAGGCAGGTAGGTAACTGCAGGGTATTAATCAATTATTGATGAAGAACACAACTTTTCATAGGCCCTAGAGCGCAAAAGTCCTACGCCCTTGGGCTAACCCTGTTTATACCTACAAGTAGGCTAGCTAGCCAAAGTAGCACAGTGTCCTAAGGGTAATGCAGTCAGTTTCAGACAGAAATAATCTATCATTTTAGATGAATGTCAAATGTCTACTTGATGTCATGCCAGCATCATTTGGCGACAGATATTTTAATAGAGGATAATGAGAGAGTCATTTCAGGGCAAAAAGGCTCAGAGGACATGCTTCCTCCTAATCTTCTAGAAGTTCTACAAGCAAGAAACATTGAGCTGTTAATTCATTATTCATGGTTTCACACAAGAAGAAAGAGCAGTCAGTATGCATATTAATGTTTCTATTAAATATTACTAGCCAGACCGTTGAAGGCAAAGGAAAGAACTCGGGGTGGGGAGGTGTGAAGTGGATTAGAGAGAGCTTTGCAGTACCCTATGTAGGGCCTACTACACAGCTTGTTGGTGGTGATGGTGGTTTTCTACTCCACGAATTGTTCAAATGGGCTGTCTAGTGGTCACAGTGTAAATTGTGAATGTGGTATATTGTTATATAAGAGCTGTCAGCTCTCCTTTGCCTTTTGGCTCATCTCATTGGCGGTGAGTTGGAAAGGTTTTGTTGTGATGTAATTTGATGCTTAATGGTAGATGACAGTGATATGTGGTGTCTGTGTGTGGGGTAACCCTCAGTCGAGTAGTTTTTGTTTCCTCCTATTGCCCCCTGCTTGTTAGTGAGGGCCTTTCCCGCTGCTGGCAATTGCTTCTCCATAGTAACAATTATGTCACTGTCACACACATCCAGCCTCTCATAGCCACATTCACACACACAACACCATAGAGAAAGAACACACACACAAACACACACATCTAAAAAGAATGACAGTGTCATGGTTTCCGAAAGATCACTAGATCTCACAAAGTCTGTACACAAATCAAACTAATTTATGTAGAATACAATAGATGAAGCTATGTTTGTTTGCTGAACAAAATAGATAAGCCTAATATTACATTTAGTAATACAATTGTTGACAATGTCATTCCACTACCACTTGTAATTCTGTTGGTAAGGGCAGGTAACAACACAACACATCTGCCATGCTGATCCTCAACACAGAGGCCCCTCAGGGGTGCGTGCTCAGCCCCCTCCTCTACTCCCTGTTCACTCATGACTGCACGGCCAAGCACGACTCCAACACCATCATTAAATTTGCCGATGACACGACAGTGGTAGGCCTGATCACCGACAACAACGAGACAGCCTATAGGGAGTTGGTCAGAAACCTGGCCAGGTGGTGCCAGGAAAACAACCTCTCCCTCAATGTGATCAAGACAAAGGAGACGATTGTGAACTACAGGAAAAAGAGGACCGAGCATGCCCCCATTCTCATCGACGAGGCTGCAGTGGAGTAGGTTGAGAGCTTCAAGTTCCTTGGTGTCCACATCACCAACAAACTAACATGGTCCAAGCACACCAGGACAGTCGTGAAGTGGGCACGACAAAACCTATTTCCCCCTCAGGAGACTGCAAAGATTTGGCATGGGTCCTCCATCGAGAGCATTCTGACTGGTTGCATCACTGCCTGGTATGGCAACTGCTCGGCCTCTGACCGCAAGGCACTACAGAGGGTAGTGCGAATGGCCCAGTACGTCACTGGGGCCAAGCTTCATGCCATCCAGGAACTCTATACCAGGCGATGTCAGAGGAAGGCCCTGAAAATTGTCAAAGACTCCAGCCACCCTAGTCATAGACTGTTCTCTCTGCTACCACACGGAAAGCGGTACCAGAGCGCCAAGTCTAGGTCTAAGAGGCTTCTAAACAGCTTCTACCCCCAAGCCATAATACTCCTGAACATCTAGTCAAATGGCTACCCAGACTATTCACATTGCCCCCCTCCCCTCTCCACACCACTGCCACTCCCTGTTGTAATCTATGCATAGTCACTTTAATTAACTCTACCTACATGTACATACTACCTCAACTAACCGGTGCCCCTCTCACATTGACTCTTTACCGGCAACCCCCTGTATGTTGTTTTTTATTGCTCCTCTTTAATTACTTGTTACTTTTATCTCTTATTCTTATCTGTATTTTTTGAAACTGCACTTTCGGTTAGGGGCTCGTAAGTAAGCATTTCACTGTAAGGTCTACTACACCTGTTGTATTCGGCGCATGTGACTAATACATTTATTTGATTTGACTTGTAATTCTCATACAGTCCCTGGTGAAATGATGCCGTGTAAACATGTCACTGTGTGTGGGTGCGTCTGTCTATGTAAGGTCATGGGATGTTTGATAGTGCCGTTGTTAACCTTTCATGCTGTCGCCATGACTGGAACATGCTACCGTACTTTGAGCTGTGAGCTTCACAGATGTGTTCTGGCTAATTGTAGGCAGGATGTGAGTGTGTGGGCAAATGTGCAGAGCTAAAGCTACAGCTTTTTCCATGAGGTGGAAGACACAAGCTCTACATCATGCTATCCCCAGAATGTGTGTGTGTGTGTGTGTGTGTGTCGCCAGAGCCCATCAGAGGATTAGCTCATCCGTTTTTGCTCAATCTGACGCCTCATACATTAACTACACTGAAGTAAAATATAAACGCAACATGCAACAATTTCAAAGATTATACTGAGTTACCATTCATTTAAGGAAATCAGTCAATTGAAATAAATTCATTAGGCCCTAATCTATGGATTTCACTTGACTGGGAATACAGATATGCGTCTGTGGGTCACAGACACAGTTGAAGTCGAAAGTTTACATGCACTTAGGTTGGAGTCATTAAAACTTGTTTTTCAACCACTCCACAATATCTTGTTAACAAACTATAGTTTTGGCAAATCGGTTAGGACATTTACATTGTGCATGTCACAAGTAATTTTTATAGCAATTGTTCACAGAGAGATTATTTCACTTATAATTCACTGTTTCACAATTCTAGTGGGTCAGAAGTTTACATACACTAAGTTGACTGTGCCTTTAAACAGCTTGGAAAATTCCAGAAAATATGTCATGGCTTTAGAAGCTTCTGATAGGCTAATTGACATCATTTGAATCAATTGGAGGTGTACCTGTGGATGTATTTCAAGGCCTACCTTCAAACTCAGTGCCTCTTTGCTTGACATCATGGGAAAATCAAAAGAAATCAGCCAAGACCTCATAAAAAAATTGTAGACCTCCACAAGTCTGGTTCATACTTGGGAACAATTTCAAAACGGCTGAAGGTACCACGTTCATCTGTACAAACAATAGTACGCAAGTATAAACACCATGGGACCACGCAGTCATGATATACCGCTCAGGATGGAGACGCGTTCTGTCTCCTAGAGATGAACGTACTTTTATTCAAAAGGTGCAACTCAATCTCAGAACAACAGCAAAGGACCTTGTGAAGATGCGCTAACCATGTGTATGTGACAAATAACATTTGATTTGATTTGATTTGAGATGCTGGAGAAAACCGATATAAAAGTATCTATATCCACAGTTAAACAAGTCCTATATTGACATAACCTGAAAGGCCGCTCAGCAAGGAAGAAGCCACTGCTCCAAAACCGCCATAAAAAAGCCAGACTACAGTTTGCAACTGCACATGGGGACAAAGATCGTACTTTTTGGAGAAATGTCCTCTGGTCTGATGAAACAAAAATAGAACTGTTTGGCCATAATGACTATCATTATGTTTGGAGGAGAAAGGGGAGGCTTGCAAGTCAAAGAACCCCATCCCAACCGTGAAGCATGGGGGTGGCAGCATCATGTTGTGGTGGTGCTTTGCTGTGGGAGGGATTGGTGCACTTCACAAAATAGATGGCAACATGAGGAAGGAAAATTATGTGGGATATATTGAAGCAACATCTCAAGACATCAGTCAGGAAGTTAAAGCTTGGTCGCAAATGGGTCTTCCAAATGGACAATGACCTCAAGCATACTTCCAAAGGTTTGGCAAAATGGCTGAAGGACATCACAGTCAAGGTATTGGAGTGGCCATCACAAAGCCCTAACCTCAAACCTATAGAAAATTTGTGGGCAGAACTGAAAAAGCGTGTGGGAGCAAGGAGGACTTACAAACCTGACTCAGTTACACCAGCTTTGTCAGGAGGAATGGGCCAAAATTTACAACCAACTTATTGTGTGAAGCTTGTGGATTGCTACCCGAAACGTTTGACCCAAGTTAAACCATTTAAAGGCAGTGCTACCAAATACTAATTGAGTGTATGTAAACTTCTGACCCACTGGGAATGTGATGAAAGAAATTAAAACTGAAATAAATAATTCTCTCTACAATTATTCTGACATTTCACATTCTTAAAATAAAGTGGTGATCCTAACTGACCTAAGACAGGGAATTTTTACTAGGATTAAATGTTAGGAATTGTGAAACTGAGTTTAAATGTATTTGGCTATGGTGTATGTAAACTTCCGACTTCAACTGTAGATACTTCAGCTGTACCTTAAAAAAGGGTAGGGCCGTGGCTTAGATAACCTGTCAGTATCTGGTGTGACCACCATTAGCCTCATGCAGCGCGACACATCTCCTTTGCATAGAGTTGATCAGGCTGTTGATTGTGGCCTGTGTACTGTTGTCCCACTCCTCTTCAATGGCTGTGCGAAGTTGCTGGATATTGGTGGAAACTGGAACACGCTGTCGTACACGTCGATCCAGCACATCCCAAACATGCTCAATGGGTGAAGTCTGGTGAGCATGCAGGCCATGGAAGAACTGGGACATTTTCAGCTTCCACGAATTGTGTACAGATCCTTGTGACATTGGGCCGTGCATTATCATGATGAAACATGTGGTGATGGCGTCGGATGAGTGGCACGACAATGGGCCTCAGGATCTCATCACAGTGTCTCTGCATTCAAATTTCCATTGATAAAATGCAATTGTGTTCATTGTCTGTTGCTGTTGCACTCTGTTCACAATGTTGACATCAGAAAACCACTCGACCACGCCATTCACGTCGTCTGTGGTTGTGAAGCTGGTAGACTGTACTGCCAAATTCTCTAAAAAAGGTGACTTATTCTCTTGAAACAACTAAGGTAGACATTCCTGCAGTCAGCATGCCAATTGCTCCCTCAAAACTTCAGACATCTGCGGCACTGTGTTGTGTGACACAACTGCACATTTTAGAGGGACCAGCACAAGGTGCACCTGTGTAATGATCATGCTGTTTAATCAGCTTTGTTTAATTAGCTTCTTGATATACCACACTTGTTAGTTGGATCGATTATCTTGGCAAAGTTGAAATGCTTTGTAAATTTGTGAACAAATTAGTGAACAACATTTGAGAAAAATAACCTTTTGTGCTTTTGGAAAATCTCTGCTCATGAAACATGGGACCAACATTTTATATGTTGTGCTTATATTTTTGTTCAGTATACATGATCTGATTTGAGGCAAAGCCCTCAAGCATGTGCAAGGCGTGTGCACTCTGTTTGCACGACCACCCACCATTGCAAACTGTGATTGATGTACTGCAGACGCATTAACAGACAGCCCAGTCTTTTGACCTTCAAATCACCTACCTCGGCATCCCCCCTATTTCTGTTCCTGACTTGGTATGTTCTGGCTAGAACCTGATTTGTGTGGTGTCGGAATGGGTCACTGAGCTTGGGGGCTTGGGGGCTGGGGCGCGGGTTAGGGTTTAACAAGCCCCCATGCAGATGATATACCACACTGTACGCTCTGCTCGTGTCTGTGAGGAGAGAGGGAAAGGGTGAGAGGCGCATTGTGAGAGAACGGCGGAATAGCACAAGGCATAAAAATGTGTACTGGGAGAGGGACACTACATGGAAAAAGGGAGAGCAGATGGCTAACAGAGACATTTAAAAAGAGGAAGACTGAGAGAAATGTATATCACAGCGTCCAGCTGCTCTCTTGTCACTGAGAATAACGATCACTCTCTTTTCATGTTTTTCCCCTTGTTCTAATGGTTCCCTTCTCATACTTTGCTTCAATCCCCCTCTCTCTCCCTCTCCCTCTCCCTCTCCCTCTCTCTCTGGTGGATGCTCAACCTGTCTCTATTTCTATCATGCTTTCTCCTGGACTTACATGTCTCTCTCTTTTGACCTTTCTCCATCTTTCACATTTTGTCATCTCTTTGTTATCTCTGTCTCATTTTTGTTATCTCTTATCTCTTTCTCTTACTCTCTCTCTCTCTCTGTGATTTTCCTTGTTTTAAAAAATATATTTCCACACGATGAGGTTGGAATAATATTGTGAACATTATGATAATGCCCTTTAAGTGTAAGAGCTGTTTGAATAGACCAATAAGATAACATCTCTACCAATAACAGCTATTTTTCAGTTTCCCACTCCACACACCACTCCCAGACAGTCCTAGCTAAATTCTTGATTGAGAAATTGCTCTTTGCTAAGAAGCCATTTTTGTTTCTCTTTGACCATTTTAATTGAAAGCAATCCCCAGTAGGGTACTTAATTGTTACCCAGAAATGATTTGATATGGCGATAAAAACAGCTGCATTGAGCCTTTAAGGCTCTGATTTGTGGACTCTGTCTCACTATGAGATGGAATCGCTGTTCCATCTCATAGTGAGGCTTGGGACACAGGCTCTATGCACCGCATAGTAATTACATGTGTTTAATGTCTCTAATGAGATCATTGTGCAACTGTTGTCTTTCTAACATAACATCTGTATTTATTATTATGCATCCTTGATAATAAAAAGTAGAATGAGACGTTGCAATTAAGATAAACAAACCTTCATATCATAAAAAGCAGCATTAATGGGACATGTTTTTACAACGGCATCCTTATTTAATACCTACAGCTGCTATAATAGAACTATTTTTCTGACTTCATATGCCAAGGTCTTGCCCGTGACATTTTTAATCAGTGATTCAGCTCCCTTTTGACGAAAGCAGATGAAGCGTACAGCTGCAGGGTTTATTACAAAACATAGACCTACACATGTCTCAAGTAAAGACTCCCTTGGAACCTTATATTGCCTATCCACATGCTCTCACACACAGCATGATACAAAGGTACACAGATAGAATACTACATGAATTCACACTTAATTAATCACTCCATGCATGTGGCAAATACATGCACTCTCACAAACGCACAGGCACACACATGGCACACACACAATGACACACAGGGACGTCACCCTTTACCATGCTTGACATTTCACCCATTTTGCACCCACCACATGTAAGCTGTCCAATGACATTTAAGCAGCACTGCAGCAGAGAGCGAGGACAGAGAGAATGAGGGAGAGGGGGGTCGAATGGGTTTCCAGGGGTCTCTTTTCCAGAACACTGACCAATGGCTCTATAAATTCTGTCCCCCTAACCCTCCTGCATGGTCTTCCATACCAGTTTCTATTACCTCTGCCACTCTTCATTCTTTGCTCTTTATTTCTATTTTCTTTCCAATTTTACTCCCTTAGTCCCTCTTTGTTTCTCACCTTCTTCTGCCACCTCACAAACCCTCCCCCCTCCATCTCTCTGTCTCCCCGTATCCCTCCTGGTCTGTCAGAGCAACGTTTCTCCATCTCTTTATGTTGATCTCACTTTCTTTGTTCCCTCTCTCTCATCTCCGCTCTCTCCCTATCTGTCTCCCCACCCTCCTCTGTGTTCGGATGAATGATTGAGAGGCTCCATTCGACGACAGCCGCGGGATTGGAGCGTCAGTCAACAGGAAATTCTCACTCCTCCCTTGCTGTTGTCAGATCACTGGGAGGCCAGGGCCTCTTTGATCCCCCATAATGCTGCCTGATCGTGGTGTCAGCTCCGACTCTCTGCAAACACCTCTCTAGGCACTGTGTGCTAAGATCAATACCACTTCCACGAGGGGGCTTCTCTCCCTGTACCAACTCCTCCGAGCGCTTGCATGGCTCAGAGATTTGAGATCTGAAAATCCACTCTGTACACCCTTATCAAAACAGTGGAAGTCTGAGTAAGCACACTGTAGTTTAACACTGTGCCAAGTGACTGTGTTTGACACAGGCTCTCCGTGTGTCACCAATGACACTGTTCTGTCCCATGTGTTTTGACAGGTAGCCCCTCTTAATCATCTTCACCTTGGACAAGACTGTCTGGTAAATACAATCATGGCAATGAATGTACTGCAACACACACTGCAAGCATGGGCACTACCCTTCCGGTTGTGGTTTTGGAGACCTCTCCATCCTCTTCTCTTGACTTAAACCTGGGTTGTCCACAGTCACTTTCTTTGTTCCAGAGCTCTAGTGTTGTAGCAGAGGCTTGTTGACAAATGATGTCTGTCTCTCACACAGCAGTGCACCTGCAGCACTTTGATGAACTCCCTCTGAATGGGTTCTGGAGCAAGCCCTTCCTGTCACTCATTGATGGATGGATGGGTCCTGGACCGTGGTGCTGTACGCTCCAAACATCACTCTCCCTATAACTGGTACTGGGATCGATCATTCTGGGCCTCAGGCACTGAACTATAACCTCCCTGGTGGTGACTGTAGGTGCATCCTCAGTCTAGACGGGACTAGGATCTCATGAAATAGGGAAACAGATGACCCTGTCACAGTTTAAGTTGAGGTCACAGTTTCTTTCATTCCCCCATGTGGCCTCCACCCAAGTCCGCCATATTTTCAATGGGCAGAAGATGAGCATCAGATGTCGTGACAGACATTTCTGCTTTTTTCTTCTTACAACTTGGTTGCGCAATCTTTACCCATGGTTAAGTCTAAAGGGTCTCTGATCCGGTCAGACGTCTTAATTAGGGGATGCCAGCTATGACGCTTCGTAAGCAGTGTGCACTGGCTTTTAGTTATGGGATTGCTTCCAATCAGAAATGTTTCAGAACCAGAGATGAACACAGCAGGTATTTAAACAGGAGAGTATATCTATTAAAGCACAGAGTGTGAGTGACCTTCAACGAAACAACTGAATACATTATCTGATCATCTTGGTTCTTCACTAAGTTCTGCTCTCATGTTGGGCCATTAAGTGGTCTCACTTTCTTTAACAATGGGTAACATTATGCCTGATAATGACTCTCCGGCTGGACATGACTCTGTCTAACACAGAACAATTTGTGGTGTTTATTACAGGAACACGCTGTGACCTTGAAATATACACAGAGTGTACAAAACATTAGGAACACCTGCTCTTTCCATGACATAGACTGGCCAGGTGAATCCAGGTGAAAGCTATGATCCCTATTGATGTCACTTGTTAAATCCACTTCACAATCAGTGTAGATGAAGGGGAGGAGACAGGTTAAAAGTGATTTTTAAGCCTTGCGACAATTGAGACATGGATTGTGTATGTGTGTCATTCAGAGGGTGAACGGGCCAGACAAAAGATTTAAGCGCCTTTGAACGGGGTATTGTAGTAGGTGCCGGGAACACCGGTTTGTGTCAAGAACTGCAACAGTTTCCCGTGTGTTTCAAGAATGGTCCACCACCCAAAGGACATCCAGCCAACTTAACACAACTGTGGGAAGCATTGGAGTCAACATGGGCCAGCATCCCTGTGGAACGCTTTCGCCACCTTGTAGAATCCATGCCCCGATGAATTGAGGCTGTTCTGAGTGCAAAAGGAGGGGGAGAGGTGCAACTCAATATGAGTAAGGTGTTCTTAATGTTTTCTACACTCAGTGTATGTTGAGGATTCTGCCGCTTGTTCTTCAGCACACATCCAATCGGAAACACATCACCCCACTGGTAATGATGGGCTTGAGACTTGCAGGGGTTAGGTGGAAACTGTAGACTCATTTTGGCTCCGGAGGCTCATCTATGAAAGGGTTAGGTCTCATTATGACGGAATAACAGAGCCAGAATGGAGCCACATCCCCACTCAACCGCCCGGAAGCCATAATATCAGTACGGCGGCAGCCTGGCTTATCCCAGTAATTTCATGTATAGCCACACACATCTCTGAGGGGCTCAGATTCCCCCCTATCAGCTACACACAGACACACTGGGTCGACGAAAAGCCTGCTTCATCCCAATCACCATTACAGCCCTTTTAAGGTCAAGCTAAAACTGTGTCAATCCATAACTGTTGGAGCCCAAAGCTACAGTGGAGAGTGGGGAGGAGGCGATAAGGTTAAGAGCATGTCCATACTGTGCCTATAGCCACATATCCATAATTTGTCTATATTGCATCACTTAAGACTCTACAGTGTCATCCGTAGCCCGTAGTATGAGGTGTCCTTGAGATGACAGAGTGAAAGAACCCCGGGTGCTGGATCTACGCGATGCAAATCCCCTCAACCACAGCTCAGCGGCAGTGCATTACTGTCAGTCCAAATCCTCAACAGGGCACTGAGAGACGACCCAGCACTGGTCCAGGACCGGCTGCTCCATGCTAATCTACACCTCATTGGCTGAGAGGGTATCAAAATAGAACTGACTTGGGGGCACTGTCTGTCTTAGCTGCACTCCAAAAGCCCTATGCACATTATAATCCTATTCCCCTCTCCAACCCTCCTTAAACTGCACAGTCTAGCCTGTTGAGACGTAGCAGAAGCAACCAGCAGTTATAGCCTGCAGACGCCCCTGGGCAGGACTGAAGGGGGAGGAAGGGGGGAGAGGAGGAGGTCTGTGGCTTTGTAAAGACAGCTGGAGGGGTCAGAAGAAGAGTGCCAGAGGCGTTGGAGAGAAGCTGTGCTGTGATCAAACACATCTGCCTCGTTTGACACATACGAGAACACACACATGAACACAGCCAGGCAGCCAGTACATCAACTCACAAACACAGTAATGGAAGATGAGGCTTCACTAACAGGCACACTCTGACCGAACAAACACTCACAGACACACTGACCGAACAAACACTCACAGACACACTCTGACCGAACAAACACTAACAGACACACTCTTACCGAACAAACACTCACAGACACACTCTGACAGAACAAACACTAACAGACACACTCTGCCCGAACAAACACTCACAGACACACTCTGACAGAACAAACACTAACAGACACACTCTGACAGAACAAACACTAACAGACACACTCTGACAGAACAAACACTAACAGACACACTCTGACAGAACAAACACTAACAGACACACTCTGACAGAACAAACACTAACAGACACACTCTGACAGAACAAACACTAGCAGACACACTCTGACAGAACAAACACTAACAGACACACTCTGACCGAACAAACACTCACAGACACACTCTGACAGAACAAACACCAACAGACACACTCTGACAGAACAAACACTAACAGACACACTCACTAACAGACACACTCAATACAGTTAAAGTCGGAAGTTTACGTACAGCTTAGCCAAATACATTTATTAAACTCAGTTTTTCACAATTCCTGACATTTAATCGTAGTAAAAATTCCCTGTCTTAGGTCAGTTAGGATCACCACTTTATTTTAAGAATGTGAAATGTCAGAATAATAGTATAGAGAATTATTTATTTCAGCTTTTATTTCTTTCATCACATTCCCAGTGGGTCAGAAGTTTACATACACTCTATTAGTATTTGGTAGCATTGCCTTTATATTGTTTAACTTGGGTCAAATGTTTCGGGTAGCCTTCCACAAGCTTCCCACAATAAGTTGGGTGAATTTTGGCCCATTCCTCCTGACAGAGCTGGTGTAACTGAATCAGGTTTGTAGGCATCCTTGCTCCCACAAGCTTTTTCAGTTCTACCCACACATTTTCTATAGGATTGAGGTTAGGGCTTTGTGATGGACACTCCAATACCTTGACTGTGATATATCCACATCATTTTCCTTCCTCATGTTGCCCTCTATTTTGTAAAGTGCACCAGTCCCTGCTGCAGCAAAGCACCCTCACAACGTGATGCTGCCACCCCCGTGCTTCACGATTGGGATGGTGTTCTTCGGCTTGCAAGCCTCCCCCTTTTTCCTCCACATAACGATGGTCATTATGCCAAACAGTTCTATTTTTGTTTCATCAGACCAGAGGACATTTCTCCAAAAAGTACATTCTTTGTCTGAATGTGCAGTTGCAAACCGTAGTCTGGCTTTTCAATGGTGGTTTTGGAGCAGTGGCTTCTTCCTTGCTGAGCGGCCTTTCAGGTTATGTCGATATAGGACTCGTTTTACTGTGGATATAGATACTTTTATACCGGTTTCCTCCAGCATCTTCACAAGGTCCTTTGCTGTTGTTCTGGGATTGATTTGCACTTTTCGCCCCAAAGTACGTTTATCTGTAGGAGACAACGCGTCTCCTTCCTGAGCAGTATGACGGCTGATTGGTCCCACGGTGTTTATACTTGCGTACTATTGTTTGTACAGATGAACGTGGTACCTTCAGGGGTTTGGCTCCCAAGGATGAACCAAAATTGTAGAGGTCTGCAATAGTTTTTTATGAGGTCTTTATTTTGATTTTCCCATGATGTCAAGCAAAGAGGCACTGAGTTTGAAGGTAGGCCTTGAAAAACATCCACAGGTACACTTCCAATTGACTCAAATGATGTCAATTAGCCTATCAGAAGCTTATAAAGCTATGACATAATTTTCTGGAATTTTCCAAGCTGTTTAAAGGCACAGTCAACTTGGTGTATGTAAACTTCTGACCCACTGGAATTGTGATACAGTGAATTACAAGTGAAATAGTCTGTAAACAATTGTTGGAAAAATTACTTGTGTCATGCACACAGTAGATGTCCTAACCGACTTGCCAAAACTATAGTTTGCTAACAAGAAATGTGTGGAGTGGTTGAAAAATGAGTTTTAGTGACTCTAACCTAAGTGTATGTAAACTTCCGACTTCAACTGTACATAGAAATTAACATGCATATACAACCCCCCCCTTTCACTTAACACCCCCTCCTCCTATCACAATTCCCTTGTTTTCTTGTTTTGATTTCAATGTCCCATTGATGCTATCGCTCTGGCCCTCACAGACTGCCTCTGCAACATGTAAATTACACACACTCCACAAATGCAGATCCCCCTTATCTACAAAGAGAGCAGGAACAGTGCCAATATAGAACTTTCACACAGTCCGCCCAGCCAAGATTATTCACCGCAGGGGTATTTTCCTCCGAACGTGTTTGTTTAGATAACGGTTAGCCACTGTATGAGCAGGATCAACTTTGTCTTCACTACAGTATCAGCGTCATCAACAACATCAGGGACATCGTCTTCATCGTGTTCAATAACAGTAGTGTAACTGCCGTTATTGGCAAAACATGAACAAATGATGAATGTTGAGATCGGTCTGTTGAAGCATATAGTAAACCTTAAATAATTCATGGTGCAGTTCTAAGGAGTTTAGACCAGTCAGTCCCCTGTATTGTAATGAACCATTAGCTCTGTCCATGGTGCTCGAACACAGCTCACAGACAGCAGAAACAAGTGGGATTAGGATAGGCTAGCCCTTGTGCTCTCTCAATCATTCTCTCTTTCCATCTGTTAGCCTCTTTCAGTTAGCCTCTTTCAGTCCCTCTGTTTCTGTCCTTACCCAATTTCCTCTCGTTCTCTTCATGTTCTCGTCTTTCTCTCTATTCCCCAAAATCGATATAAAACGTCAGTCTCTTTATTTGTCATTCTGTCTCTGTCTCTTTCCCTCCGTTGTTTCACAGAGGAACACGCACGGCCTGTTCACTGGGGGCTGTTTGACCCTCAGGGCAGCTCTCCACACAGAGCAGCTCTGTCCAGCTGTCCCACTCACTGTCATGAGAATGCTTTCATACCACACACACACACACACACACACACACACACACACACACACACACACACACACACACACACACACACACACACACACACACACACACACACACACACACACACACACACAAATAAGCCTATAGTACATATAATACATGCCAAACACACTCTAACATAAACACCCTCACACTCACAGGAACACACAATTCCAAAAGGAAAACTCAATTCCATCACAACTCATGTAGATACTTATACACTGTATTCACCAGCTTATAGCCACTCACTGACAAGAATAATACACACATGCACAAACGTTAGAATTCTCTACCAACGTTGGCCTCACATATGGTACATACTGAGCTGTTCAGGGAACAGTCTCAACACTCCGCACAGTATATTCAGTTGTTATTGCAAAGGCACTAGAGCACACTTGCACACACTTATACACACACACATACTGAACACACACATACACATCCTCACACTCTCAGACACTGATCTAGATGCAGCCTTAACCAGATCATGTCAGATAAAGCACTGAGATTACAGGGCAGAGCAGTATGGGGTGGAATAACAATAATGAAAACATGTGCAGAGCCAGAGTTTTACACTCTTATCCACCTCAGTAGACTAGGCAGCACCTGTATGTCCTCTCTTTAATGTTCATCATGACACAATGTCACACCCCAGTCAATGTCCTTCTTTCAGCTGGTATTATTTGATTCGTTTTTTTACCCATATCTTTCTGGGAATTCCTCAATGGATATGTCACCCCATCACCTCTCTCATCTTTTTAAATGTCTGCATTTTTGTTTTTACCCTTATCTATTACAATCCCTACGTTCCCTCATTTCCATCCCATTCTTTCACCTTGTCACTCCTCTCTTGCCCTCTCCTTTGATATTTGTTCCAGAAATCCATAACCCCCTCTTATCTCTCTGCCAACTCCTCCTTCCCTTTCTTCCACCTCTTCCTCTTCCATCCTCTGCACTCCATCTCCCTACTTCTACCTGCCCCCTTTTCTCACACACATGCTCTCTGTCCCCATCCATCTCTGTCTCTCTCTCTCACACTCTCTCTCTCTCTCTCTCTCTCACTCTCTCTCAAATGAGCCATTTCTCTCATCTTGCTCCATCTCCCCCTCCCTTTCTCTCTCTCTCTCTGGTCTGTGGTTCTTCATGAAGGTCATGTGGGTGGTGGCAGGTTGTGGTTGTGTGGCCAGCGGGGACACCATGCTGAGAGCTGGGGGGGGCACACAGAAGGGTCTCTCAGGCCTCCACGCACAACTATATCAGCCCTCCACCGATAATGACCACTTAAGTAAAGACTCATTTAATGGTCAACGCTAATCAGAGACAGGAGAAAGGAAGGAGAGATGGGGAGTGAGTGTTGTTTGGCAAAATAATTAAGAGGAGTAGAGATGAAGGAAGGTGGAGACTGATCGGTGTAGGTTGGCATGAACGTGACAGAGAAAGGAAATGTTGCAATAGAGTGAAGATGAAAGCAAAGTGTGTGTGTGTGTGTGTGTGTGTGTGTGTGTGTGTGTGTGTGTGTGTGTGTGTGTGTGTGTGTGTGTGTGTGCTGGAGAGGAATGGGGTTCAGAGGGATTTAAGGGGATCTAATTAGTAAACAGATGAACTGCGTGGTGCTATATCAACAGGTTCCGGACCAGAAAACATATAATTATACCTTCATTAAAGATGACCAGCCTGTCCCTGCACTTACGCTCAGCCATGTAGAGAGACAGCAGGGTTTTCTATGGAATTGAGCCTTCCTCCTAGCTTAATAACAAGTGTCTGCATGTGTGCGCGTCAAATCAAATTTGATTTGTTACATGCTTCGTATACAACAGGTGTCGACCAACAGTGAAACGCTTACTTACGGGCAAGAATTGAAAAATAATAGAAAAATAATAACACAAGGAATAAATACACAATAAGTAATGATACCATGGCTATATACACAGGGTACCAGTACCGTGTGTGTGTGTATCTAAAATACAGTCGTGGCCAAACGTTTTGAGAACGACACAAATATTAATTTTCACAAAGTCTGCTGCCTCAGTTTGTATGATGGCAATTTGCATATACTCCCGAATGTTATGAAGAGTGATCAGATTAATTGCAATTAATTGCAAAGTCCCTCTTTGCCATGCAAATGAACTGAATCCCCCAAAAACATTTCCATTGCATTTCAGCCCTGCCACAAAAGGACCAGGTGACATCATGTCAGTGATTTTCTCGTTAACACAGGTGTGAGTGTTGACAAGGACAAGGCTGGAGATCACTCTGCCATGCTGAATGAGTTTGAATAACAGACTGGAAGCTTCAAAAGGAGGGTGGTGCTTGGAATCATTGTTCTTCCTCTGTCATCCATGGTTACCTACAAGGAAACATGTGGCGTCATCATTGCTTTGCACAAAAAGGGCTTCACAGGCAAGGATATTGCTGCCAGTAATATTGCACCTAAATCAACCATTTATCGGATCATCAAGAACTTCAAGTAGAGCGGTTCAATTGTTGTGAAGAAGGCTTCATGGCGCCCAAGAAAGTCCAGCAAGTGCCAGGACCGTCTCCTAAACTTGATTCAGCTGCGGGATCGGGGCACCACCAGTACAGAGCTTGCTCAGGAATGGCAGCAGGCAGATGTGAGTGCATCTGCATGCACAGTGAGGCGAAGACTTTTGGAGGATGGCCTGGTGTCAAGAAGGGCAGCAAAGAAGCCACTTCTCTCCAGGAAAAACATCAGGTTCAGGCTGATATTCTGCAAAGGTACAGGGATTGGACTGCTGAGGACTGGGGTAAAGTCATTTTCTCTGATGAATCCCCTTCCCGATTGTTTGGGGCGTCCGGAAAAAAGCTTGTCCGGAGAAGACAGGGTGAGTGCTACCATCAGTCCTGTGTCATGCCAACAGTAAAGCATCATGAGACCATTCATGTGTGGGGTTGCTTCTCAGCCAAGGGAGTGGGCTCACTCACAATTTTGCCTAAGAACACAGCCATGAATAAAGAGTGGTACCAACACATCCTCTGAGAGCAACTTCTCCCAACCATCCAGGAACAGTTTGGTGACGAACAATGCCTTTTCAAGCATGATGGAGCACCTCACCATAAGGCAAAAGTAATAACTAAGTGGCTCGGGGAACACAACATTGGTATTTTGGGTCCATGGCCAGGAAATTCCTCAGATCTTAATCCCATTGAGAACTTGTGGTCAATCTTCAAGAGGCGGGTGGACAAACAAAAACCCACAAATCCTGACAAACTCCAATAATTGATTATTATGCAAGAATGGGCTGCCATCAGTCAGGATTTGGCCCAGAAGTTAATTGACAGCATGCCAGGGCGGATTGCAGAGGTCTTGAAAAAGAAGGGTCAACACTGCAAATATTGACTCTTTACATCAACTTCATGTAATTGTCAATAAAAGCCTTTGACACTTATGAAATGCTTGTAATTATACTTCAGTTTTCAATAGTAACACCTGAAAAAATATCTAAAGACACTGAAGAAGCGAACTTTGTGGAAATTAACATTTGTGTCATTCTCAAAACTTTTGGCCACGACTGAATAATCCTCAATTCTGACTGCCAGAGTCCGAAATAGTCTGTTGTACCCTATTCAGAGTTAGTAGTGTCCTCATTAGTACATTGAGCACTAAAAGAGCCCTCGTGAGAGTGCTTGCAAAGCGTTGCTGGATCAGTATCCGATATGCTTAATAACACTGAGAGACATCTCCTGTAATAACCCATGTGCTCCCAAAGAAACAGGCTTACCGTTGTTGCTGCGCAGTGACCTGCCAGAGATCCCATTGGTCCCTATGGGGTGGTGACCCCCGGCCCCGCCCACTCCGCCCACCTCTCCGGGCTGCTTCAACAACTCTGTCAAGGCCCTGCAGAGAGAAAGACAAGTGTTAGGTTAAAGATCACCCATCAGTAAGACGATAGAACAGTGTGTCAAGTTGATTGAGATCACCATAGAATTAAACTCCTTCGACAACATCAAATCAAATGGAAGTGTGCTGCCATAATTTCCTAATCTGTGTGATTTGATCACAATGAAAGCCCTCTTATATGTGATGTCCATTGGTGTGTAAAACAAACTCTTTAATCATAGTGTAGTATAGTACTGACCGCTGGAACTTTTCAAAGAAATCGGTTGAATTGAAATGGTACATGCCTGCTGACAGCTTAGCTGGCTAGACATGAGCCCCGGTCAGTACTGTTGTGATAGGAAAGAGGGTTAATATGTAGATCATGCTGACAGACTGAATGACAGCAGGGATAGACACGGACTAAGTTCCGAGGCCATGCTGAAATACTGTCCCTCTGTTTTTCATGCTTTTCTTTTCACTTGTTGGGTTTCTTTCCAAAATGCCCTCCATTCACCCATTCAGTAGTACACACATATACACTCTACTCCTTAACTCATTACCACCAGTTAGTTTCTGTCTGTCTGGCTAGTCTTTCTCACTTATACCCTCTGTTTCATCCGCCTCCTGCTTGGCTAAAGCATTTCTCTCTCTTTCTCATCCTCTCTGTTTTCATTCTCTCGGGCATTGCTGAGGGTGCTGTTATTGTGGAGTGCTGGTTGTTCCACCTTCTCAACACAGCTGTCAGCTCTCTGAACCCATATTCTAACCCCCCAGGACTGTCACATCTCCTAGCTAATGTAAAGATGTAAAGGGATGATGTGATTTGATGTGAGAACATTGCAAGACTTTTAAGAAAAATTCCCAGAGCCCTCTCTTAGGCTCAGACATTACAAGGGCAAGGAAATGTTTAAACCACGATGGCAGCCAAGTGCCCTGGCGAATCCCATGCACAGATACATTCCCATGCACAGCCAATCGTGAACTGTCTTTTTTATCATAAGAACCTGTGAAAAGTGTTGGACAAGCCAGTGTTCCTCAAACACAATTCTCAGGGTTGACAGAACTACAGTATTTATCTGGGTGTTGTTTCAAACATGTTACAAAGGAAATTGTGTTAGATAGCTCTTCCAATTCTACTGCAGTGGTCAAATGTCAGCTACTTAGAAAAAAGGTCAGATTTAGAAAATGTGATTTTATGGCTTTGTACATTTCAAAAAGCCCTTGTAGTTTGTCAATGAAGATGTTCATTGAGGCATTAGTATGTTTAGACTCTCTCTCTCTCTCTCTCTCTCTCTCTCTCTCTCTCTCTCTCTCTCTCTCTCTCTCTCACTCTCTCACTCTCTCTCTCACTCTCTCTCTCTCTCACTCACTCACACACTGTGCCACTTCGTTAAGAGAGGGGGCAACATTGTTTTCCAGATTCTATACATTACAGGGGTTATCTTGAGGTTGAGTCAGATAGGGCCACAGATGAGAGATTCAGTTGCAGTTTAATTACTTAAAATGGATTGTGTGCTGTAAGACAAGAAAGGAAATGAATCGATTAATGAATTAAAGATAACCATAAAGTTTGGTGCTCCCTCATCAGCAGTAGTGTGTCAGCAGAAAGGAGAAAAGTTAAGTTGAGAAAGTTTAAGTTCGACCTGAGGGGCTTTACTGTATGAGGCAAGATCCCGTAAATTCTTGAGTCATAACGTTGCTATTTCCTCCATATGCTGGTTGGTCGGTCCTGATGATGATGACTTCAGTTGCTTTGAGGGGCATTTGAAGGGAACGAACACGTGAAAACATTGACAGGTGGAAACTCAGCACTTACTGGGCTGGTAAAATTCATAATGGTTACAAATTGAAAGAGTTTAAAGCCTCTGTGCGAATGTGTTTTTGGCGCACCAATTAAATATGGATGGTAAGTACATCAAATGGATTTCACAATCTATCCATCATCTTCTCAACCAAGCGCAAATCTTGGCTGTGCGCAATCATTGATTATTCAGTGCTTTATAGAAAAAGATGATCTTAAATCATGTTCACACAGCATGTCAACTTAAGGGGAAACATGTTGCCCTTAATTAAACCATCACAATTCAGTAAAGTAATTATTACGATTGTCTTGTGTTAATTAGAGCCGTATAAGCCTGGAACCAGCCGTTTGAAAGTCCCCCAACTAGGTTCTCACACTACATGAAGATAATGAACCTGTCTGTGCTGTCCACACATAGAGGGAGCACTACTGAAGCACCTAGAGGTCTTGTGACGTGTGAAAACGACTACGATCATTGAAACACAGCTGTTCTAGGAGAGGTGAGGCGAGGACTTGTTTACGCCACAGACAACTAGATTGAATGATTGAACAAAGGACATAGACTCAATTATTTAGAACGATTTTACACTCAGTTAAGTTTGTGAGATGCTTCACTCATTGATGGATGCTACAGTGTGGTGCACGCAGGTTTACAGAGTAAAATGAATTAGACTGTAGTAAGGTCTGATACTCAAAGCTGGATTCCTCTGGTATTGTTCAAGCATGAAGCAAATTATGCTAATGATAACTTCTGTTGTGATTTCAACCATCTGTAGCTAATTGTTTAGTTTCTTGCTGATGCACTACACAAGAACAAAGGCATGAGGCAACGCTACTTTGATTCCTTTTCTTAGATCAATTATATTAAATTATAAACGGCTCTGGGATGGGCATGAAGGTCCTGTTACTCTGATAATTTATCATCACCCTAGTGGAGGCAGTGGGGATTCAGGTTGGAGTTGAGGCCTGTCTATCTCCTCCGCACTCCCTGTGAGTGGTAAGGGTGAGGCCTGCCTATCTCCTCCACACTCCCTGTGAGTGGTAAGGGTGAGGCCTTTATCTCCTCTGCACTCCATGTGGGTGGTAAGGGTGAGGCCTCCCTAACTCCTCTCCACTCCCCATGGGTGGTAAGGCCACAATCAAAGTGAGTGGTGTTGAGTCTTAGTTCATTACTACCAGACAGCTGGAGCCCACTGAGCAGAAGAGGCCTGCTGTGACCCCCTGCAGTCCCAGCCAGAAGCCAGGGTGTCTCACTGTTTACCTCCAGCTGCTGTCCACTACTGTACAGTACAGTAAAATAGAATATAATTCAGATTTAATAGTTTTGTTTATTGTCCTTTGAAGGCGTAAATTACAGAACACTTCTGCATGTTTATATCACCTTTACTGTCCACTGCTCTGGGGTTTGTTTGAAACCCTTTGTTCTTGACACTGTAGTGTCTGAATCACCACCACTGTCACACCAGGTTAGTGTGTTTTAATTTGCCTCTACCATCCACCAGTAGCTATAGTGTTTGTTAATACACTTTGTCTTATTTCTACTTGGGGTTTTATCTGTGGCACCCCACCTCGTGTTCAGTCCACCGGGGTTATTATGAGGACACCCCACTGAGTCACCCCCAAATCCCACTGAGGGTGTGCTGCCGAGGCTAAGTGTGGGTGGGGAACTTGAGCTACCAGAAAAGTTTCCCAAACAAAAAGATAAAATAAAGCCTCCAGCGCAGAAAACTAATTCTGGACTGCATGGTGCGACAATGGCTTGGTTCACATTATTTCCCTCCCTAAGTGATTTGATTTGATTTGAAGTGCCATCATAGAGCCCAACAGCCAGCTTCACTCAGCAGGCGTGAAAGTTTAGTTATTTTGTACACATTCCTCATCTGTAGCTCTGCTCTTTCTTTGTCTTGGTGTTCTAGGCTGACAGAACCAACAGCTCTCCCTAAACCCTGTCTCCCTTGATCAATAATTCAGGCTGTGTCTCCCTGGTGCTCGCTAAGGGAGAGATGTAGTAGCAGAATTGACACCCTGTGTTTTGGGTACTGAGTCTCCCGCCCCCAGTGCTCAGAGTCAAGTACCCTCTCACCCAGGGAGGCTGACGCTATAGCTACCACTGCCAGATAGTGAGCCCCAGCAGTGTTAGTGCCTGCAGCTGCCTGCCACTGTCTCCCCTACTTTGGTATTGGACGCGACAGCTGCCAAATAGTGCCTCTTAGCATGGCTGTGTGACTATGCCAGGGTATGTTTATGTTTGTATTTGGGTGGGTGGGCATGACTGTGCTGTCTGCAGTGGCCTAGTTCCCTTCTGAGGAGTTGTGTGTGTGTGTGTGTGCGCTGTAAGTGAAATGTGTATAGTACATGTAGTTGCTGAAGCTACGTCTCCACAACACACACACACACACACACCATTTGTTACACCCTTCATCATTCCTAGGATGAAAAGTAATTCCAGCACCTCATTCACATTCAACCATTGGATAGACTGGAACACCTCTTAGATCAAGCTAGGCTTTGGGCAAAGATGTCATGGGAGCTAGGGTTGAATATATTCCCTGTATCTTACCAATGTTCCATTCCGGGAATAAATCACTTTTCTCCCAGGTAACCCGGTATTTTCAGCCAAAACCGGAAGTGTTATTCAAAAGCATTATAAAGCATATAAATAGCCCTATGTCTGGATTTGATTACAATTTGATAGAAAATTCAAGCCTGATTCTACCTGAGCCTGATGAGCCATACATTAAATTAGTTTAATGAGCACTACATTAACGACATTTAATGAGCCCAAAATAAATGTGCCGTTAACCAATACATAGGCCTATGTGATATAGACTACTGCTCATTATGCACGACAAAAAAACATAAAAGCCCATAGATGCTCTCTTGGGTAAAAACAAGCTCCAGTAGGCTAGTCTTTTGGAGTGTGAACTGTATTACTGCACTATATTTTATTATACTGTATTATATGGACTGGAATTACGCACATCATTCAAACCATGATAAAGCAGGGAGAGAACATGCAATTCTGGTGCAGCACATCTGGCCTACAAAGTTACAATTATAGGCTAGCGAAAATGATTTAAATGTCTAAATATAACAGGGCCTATTTGTATAATTTGTCGGCTGACGCATATATGCCATTCATAATATTTCCCCTAATGTTATTAGCCTACTTCCTCTTTCTCTCTCTATTGTTACATCATTCCTTAATCTCTTTCAACAGTTAAATGAAATATGTTTAGTTGACCTTATCGTCATCATTCTAATGACATGCTTGAATAGTATTGGACTACAATTAAATGCAGAAGGCTTTCACTTCTATTCACAAAGATTGAATGGTTATGGGTCTGAATAAATAACTGCCATAGCCTACCACCATCGCTCGTTCGCTCTTCTTTCAAACTATCCATGAATTCTATTGGCTAGTGTATTTAACATTCAGCTAACAAGAACTTGCGTCCCTCTTCGAATAGTCTATTGGTATAAGAAATGCAAAAAAATATAACGTCCAGCAAGCTCTTCTAGTATAGCTTTTCCTGCATGGGACTCCAAGAGCTAAGGAGTGTTTTTTTTTTAAGGAGACAGACCAGCGGAGTTCAGGTGTGTGTGTATTGTGCAAGAGACAGAGGCTATAAGTTAGAAGCTTATTATGCATAACCCATCATTAATTAGCTAAATAGAAGGCTAATGCTGTATTGAATGTATTACCTGAAAGAGGTAGGCTATACATAGGGCTATATATCAATCTACAACAGGATTATCTATTTTGGATGCAATTTGAATGGAGTTGATGGAGAGAGAATGCGAGAGAGTGCTCGTGTGTGCACTGATTTAAAAAGCAATGATATTTGAGTGTTTTAAAACTCTGCAGCTGCAAAACATTTAAAAATCTTTACAGTAAAAAAATAAGGTGAAAGCCAGCTAGAGATGGGTAAATTAGAAACGTACTCAGTTTTTATACTACTGTAGCATAGACTATGCGGCAGCAAATGAAGGCCTACCTGTCACAAGAAAAAAAGTGACCATGATGAGATGCTAGGTCTACATTGTGAACTGTGCTCAATATTGAGATGGGCTGTCCCAACCCTGAGCGTTGATGATTCATCATGCAGAGGCCGTAGAGAAGCCAGGTTTAGACATCACATATATTTCAAGTTCCATTTCACACATGCTTTTCATAAAAATAATTTATTATAATTTACCTGTTTCTCGCAGTTATTTATCCCAGGAAAGGGGAGTGGTTTTGGGCAGTAAATCGTGGTAACCTGGTTCCTGCCATTCAACCCAAATAGGAGCTAATTAATGTCAACCACTGACTCCTACTCAAATGAATGTTGGGTCTTTAGGACACACAGACCCTCTCCCAGGGATACAGTCATCCCATGAGGACACACTAAGGTCCACATGGCCCTAATACTGTCCCTATCTAAGTGACGCCACAGACTGGCCGTCGTCTGACCATCATCCCCATGACAACCTGCCCCAGCACATAGCCTTATCGCTTCATGACCCACCATCAGCTCTATCACACACATCCATCTCCACTGTATGGACAAGCGATCAATGTCGCCCCTGACATTTTCCTATAGAACTGTTCCAGTCCCATACTGGCCGTGTCATGCCTAAGATGTCACTGTACAGTGCCTTGCGAAAGTATTCGGCCCCCTTGAACTTTGCGACCTTTTGCCACATTTCAGGCTTCAAACATAAAGATATAAAACTGTATTTTTTTGTGAAGAATCAACAACAAGTGGGACACAATCATGAAGTGGAACGACATTTATTGGATATTTCAAACTTTTTTTAACAAATCAAAAACTGAAAAATTGGGCGTACAAAATTATTCAGCCCCTTTACTTTCAGTGCAGCAAACTCTCTCCAGAAGTTCAGTGAGGATCTCTGAATGATCCAATGTTGACCTAAATGACTAATGATGATAAATACAATCCACCTGTGTGTAATCAAGTCTCCGTATAAATGCACCTGCACTGTGATAGTCTCAGAGGTCCGTTAAAAGCGCAGAGAGCATCATGAAGAACAAGGAACACACCAGGCAGGTCCGAGATACTGTTGTGAAGAAGTTTAAAGCCGGATTTGGATACAAAAAGATTTCCCAAGCTTTAAACATCCCAAGGAGCACTGTGCAAGCGATAATATTGAAATGGAAGGAGTATCAGACCACTGCAAATCTACCAAGACCTGGCCGTCCCTCTAAACTTTCAGCTCATACAAGGAGAAGACTGATCAGAGATGCAGCCAAGAGGCCCATGATCACTCTGGATGAACTGCAGAGATCTACAGCTGAGGTGGGAGACTCTGTCCATAGGACAACAATCAGTCGTATATTGCACAAATCTGGCCTTTATGGAAGAGTGGCAAGAAGAAAGCCATTTCTTAAAGATATCCATAAAAAGTGTTGTTTAAAGTTTGCCACAAGCCACCTGGGAGACACACCAAACATGTGGAAGAAGGTGTTCTGGTCAGATGAAACCAAAATTTAACTTTTTGGCAACAATGCAAAACGTTATGTTTGGCGTAAAAGCAACACAGCTCATCACCCTGAACACTGTCAAACATGGTGGTGGCAGCATCATGATTTGGGCCTGCTTTTCTTCAGCAGGGACAGGGAAGATGGTTAAAATTGATGGGAAGATGGATGGAGCCAAATACAGGACCATTCTGGAAGAAAACCTGATGGAGTCTGCAAAAGACCTGAGACTGGGACGGAGATTTGTCTTCCAACAAGACAATGATCCAAAACATAAAGCAAAATCTACAATGGAATGGTTCAAAAATAAACATATCCAGGTGTTAGAATGGCCAATTCAAAGTCCAGACCTGAATCCAATCGAGAATCTGTGGAAAGAACTGAAAACTGCTGTTCACAAATGCTCTCCATCCAACCTCACTGAGCTCGAGCTGTTTTGCAAGGAGGAATGGGAAAAAATGTCAGTCTCTCGATGTGCAAAACTGATAGAGACATACCCCAAGCGACTTACAGCTGTAATCGCAGCAAAAGGTGGCGCTACAAAGTATTAACTTAAGGGGGCTGAGTAATTTTGCACGCCCAATTTTTCAGTTTTTGATTTGTTAAAAAAGTTTGAAATATCCAATAAATGTCGTTCCACTTCATGATTGTGTCCCACTTGTTGTTGATTCTTCACAAAAAAACAGTTTTATATCTTTATGTTTGAAGCCTGAAATGTGGCAAAAGGTCGCAAAGCTCAAGGGGGCCGAATACTTTCGCAAGGCACTGTATATTACCGACCTGCCACGGGGCTCAGGGTTGGGATGCTACTTAACAATAGCATCGTTCCATTCGCCATGTCAATGTAATGGCCCTGTAATAGCCTTCCGGCACGTTAGGGGGCGAGGCTAACGGACCTGTTTTTGACCGCAGGGACACATGGCATAATGGCCATTTGCTCTGTGGAGTGCTGTGGCTGTTTCCTGTTCCCTGTGTCCGGCCCGCCTCGTCCATCCCCATTTCGTAAATCCCATTTTAAAGCCGATTGTTATCAGTCTCCTGCATGGTATCAGCGCTCCTAAATGCTCTGTGGTGATTTATTACGCCTCCCACAGGGGAATCTCACGTATCTAATTAGTCATACCTCTGTCCTGACCCTCCTGCCATCAACACACAAACACATTCAAAATCCTATTTTCCATAACCCCTTAACCTAACCCGAACATTATCCCTAACGTTAATCCCTAACCCTAAATCTTGAACCTATCTTTAACCCAAAGCCTAACTTTAACCCCAACCCTAAACCTAACCCTTAAGCTTACAACACACACACACACACACACACACACACACACACACACACACACACACACACACACACACACAGGTCACTCTATATAAGCTCATAGCTTGCACACACACACACACAGATGAGTATACCGCTCACAATACATAAGATCAAAGTATTCCAATGCATGTACAGAGTGAGGATACTCAGAATACAGAATGTCACAATGTTTATTCAAATACATCCACCCATATGAGTACACATTCCTCTAAGCACTTCACCCAAAAGCCAAAATAAACACTTCAATGCTTTTCACGAGCAAGAAAATAATCCCCTCCCCGCAGTGCAGAGTGAAATCAAATGATGTATCTTATGAGCTCACACATTCAGCCTAGCTGAGTGAAGGATGACTCCAACTTTCCGCCATTATTAATGCATGGGGGCTTGAATGGAGCCATGCGTCGTCTGAGGCTGGCCTTGTGGGACCGAAGCCAATGTCCGTCACTTCATGTCAGTCACTGGGCATTGAGTGTACTTTGGTGTTCGATAACGCTCTATTGGAAAATAAGAGGCCTTAGACAGTGATTCACTGACAGCCAGGAGCTCGTCTGATTTGTGGATCTACTCAGTGAGCAACAGCAAACCAACAGAGACAGTGAGGGGTTGAAATAATGTTTCCTGGGGACAAACACTGCCATCCATCTTTTGAGGCTTAAATACAGGAACTGTACAGAGGAATCTATGCTAGGGCACAGCCATTATGGCTCTGGTGTGGACCCTATGTTAACTAACCTCCGGACGAGCTTCAATGCCATACAACTCTCCTTCCGTGGCCTCCAACTGCTCTTACATGCAAGTCAAACTAAATGCATGCTCTTCAACCGATCGCTGCCCACACCTGCCCGCCCGTCCAGCATCACTACTTTCTGACTTAGAATATGTGGACAACTACAAATACCTAGGTATCTAGTTAGACTGTAAACTCTCCTTCCAGACTCACATTAAGCATCTCCAAACCAAAATTAAATCTAGAATCGGCTTCTTATTTTGCAACAAAGCATCCCTCACTTATGCTGCCAAACAAACGTAAAACTGACCATCCTACCGATCCTCGACTTCAGCGATGTCATTTACAAAATATCCTCCAACACTCTACTCAACAAATTGGATGCAGTCTATCACATTGCCATCCGTTTTGTCACCAAAGCCCCATATACTACCCACCACTGCAACCTATACGCTCTCATCGGTTGGCCCTCGCTTCATACTCGTCGCCAAACCCACTGGCTCCAGGTCATCTACAAGTCTCTGTTAGGTAAAGCCCCACCTTATCTCAGCTCACTGGTCACAATAGCAGCACCCACCCGTAGCACGAGCTCCAGCAGGTATATCTCACTGGTCACCCCCAAAGCCAATTCTTCCGTTGGCCGCCTTTCCTTCCAGTTCTCTGCTGCCAATGACTGGAACGAACTGCAAAAATCCCTGAAGCTGGAGACTCATATCTCCCTCACTAGCTTTAAGCACCAGCTGTCAGAGCAGCTCACAGATCACTGCACCTGTACATAGCCCATCTGTAAATAGCCCATCCGACTACCTCATCCCCATACAGTATTTATTTATTTATTTATTTTGCTCCTTTGAACCCCAGTGTCTCTACATGCACATTCATCTTCTGCACATTTACCATTCCAGTGTTTTAATTGCTATATTGTAGTTACTTCGCCACCATGGCCTATTTATTGCCTTAACTCCCTTATCTTACCTCATTTGCACACACTGTATATAGACTTTTTCTACTGTACTAGTGACTGCATGTTTGTTTATTCCATGTGTAACTCTGTGTTGTTGTATGTGTCGAACTGCTGTGCTTTATCTTGGCCAGGTAGCAGTTGTAAATGAGAACTTGTTCTCAACTTGCCTACCTTTTTAAATAAAGGTGAAATAATGTTTTTTTTTTTTATATTTTATTTTAAAAACTGTACTCAGAGATGCAAACATATGAATGACGTTTAAGGCCTCAATGCAGAAACTGGGTTTAAGCATGGACGCAGGTGCAAATCCATAATGGTTCCAGTGTGGAGCAGTCATGCACAATCTTCTATTTACCTTCTGTGGACACCAACCCGCTAATGCATACACACACACACACACACACACACACACACACACACACACACACACACACACACACACACACACAGATGGGTATACCTCTCACAATACATAAGATCAGAGTATTCCCATGCATGTACAGAGTTAGGATACTCTCAGAATAAAGAATGTCATGATTTTTATTCAAATACACCCACCCAAATACCAATATGAGGGGGAGAAGTAGTGTAGGCATACTCTGACAATGCAGGACAGTATCCTATTGCATATTACACTCACTTCAAATTGTTGCTTCTCATTTTTCCTAATAGCAAAAACATGCCTTATCTGTACTACTCTTTCTACATGAGTGAATGTGTATCTACTGGGTTGGTCACATCAATGACTGTAATTTATCAACCTGTCCAACCTTCTCTCTCTCTCTCTCTCTCTCTCTCTCTACACACTCTCTATCTCCACACTCTCTCTCTCTCTCCACACTCTCTCTCTCTCTCCACACTCTCTCTCTCTCCACACTCTGGTCTTCCATGCAGTCCTTGAGCTATGTTCACTGACTGTATCGGTATGCTACAGTCATTCAGCAATTAAATTGAGTATCCGTCCTCTGTGTGACTCCATTCCCCTCATAGTGACTGATTGGCATGGCAATAATATTCATGCCTTGACAAATGAGTTTAAAGAGACAATAACAGAACGCCACGGGAGAGAAAATGTAGCCATGAAAAATGAACATCCACCAGTAACCTCTGATAAAATGCCAATTAACCTCTATCTCCTTCTATAGTTAATCTCCACTTTCCCACAGACCCTCCCTCTCTCTCCCTTTCTCATGCTCTCTCTCTCTCCCTTTCTCATGCCCTCCCTCTCTCTCCCTTTCTCATGCTCTCTCTCTCTCTCCCTTTCTCATGCTCTCTCTCTCTCTCCCTTTCTCATGCTCTCTCTCTCTCCCTTTCTCATGCTCTCTCTCTCTCTCCCTCCTTCCCTGTTACGTGTGCTGTTTAGCTGCGCTCAGCTTCACCTGTCAGCTTGGATCAGGGCTCTCTGGAGCAGCAACATGACAAACTGGCCTCTGATTCACACACACACACACACGCACACGCACACACACACACACACACACACACACACACACACACACACACACACACACACACACACACACACACACACACACACACACACACACACACACACACACACACACACACACGCGCACACACACGCGCACACATACACACACACAGAGGACATTCTTGGGCAAAGCTCACTCACAGACAAACACACACTCACAGATTTGGCCTTTTACACACAGAAACATACACTGGCTTAAAGGTTGTCCATTTCTACAGAGGCACACGGAGACATAGTTTTAGACAGATGTGGAGGCAAACTGTAGCATCTTTAAAGAGTTAGACATACGCGTACCTGCATTCCTACATTTTGCACACATATTTTGTGTACTGGCATCTACTGTATACTGTAAAACATACATTTAACAAGCAACGCTTAAAGTCAAGATGTGTGAAGGCAGCCTGTACATTTGTTTCTATGGCAGGCATGGCCACTCACAGCCAGGAGATCATAAAGCAATCACGTTAGTGCTTTAAAATGCTAATATATGCAATATCCTAATAATGGGGCTGAACCAGCTTTACCGTACTCCCCCACTCACTCTGTCTGTTTGTGTCAAATATCCCAGAGCACACCCCCTCCTCTATATCTATCTCTCTCTCTCTCGCACGCATTCTCTCTGTCCTTCTCTCTCTCTCTCTCTGCCATTCCCTTTTCATCTCCTTGTCCCTCTCTTTCTCACTCCATCTCTTTCATATTATCCCTCGTTCTTTCATTTCTTATCTTTCTCTCTCCTTCCTTTCTCTCTGCCTCTCTTCCTCTAAGTGATGACTGTCCCACCTGCTAAGCCGTTGATAATGTATCCCGTCATTAAGGGGATTTATGGCAAGTCCCTCCAGGAGAATGCTGACATCTCCCACTCACAATCAATACTCCTTTATGCAGTCTTCTCGCAGGGCTGTCCCGCTGTTTACCCAAACACAACTCTGCGTAGCCAGGGTCAGCTCACACATCCTCTCACACCCACACCCAAATATTCAACCAAACAGAAACACACTTACAGACAGCTAAACCAAACTGGGCCGAGGCCAGTCCAGCCAAGCCAGACAGAGTCATTTGGGCCAACGGTCCCCAAGCTCATAAAGAGGTGGCCAGCCCAGCGTGTCACGGCGGCATAGACAGCACATACACAATTGTCAAGTGCTCTGCGTCACACGGAGCGAGGGATCACGGTTAGAGCAGTGGTTAAATAAAACAGCACCGCTGGCTTGGTCTAGTGACCTGCTGTAATGCAGAGCATCCATCTGTTTGCTGAAGAGACCTGGTGTATTTGTATTTTTGGTGTGTGCGTGCGTGCGCTTTAATAATGTGCTTGTGACGACTGTGTACGTAAGTTGTCCAGTGATTTAGTGTTAAGTGTGTTTTTCTTCCTGCGTGTTTTTGTGTTTGCCCCCGTGTCAAACTAAGTGAGCACATCATACACTCATCGCTCTTCAGGGCTGCAGACGTCAGAAAGAGTTTTGGGAGAAAGCAAAGAGACACACGCTACATCAGAAAAGAGAGGGGGAAAAGAGCCACTCAAAATGGGAGGGGAAGGAGGGACTTGTTGTTTGTACACGTGCCACAGTATTGTCTGCTCATGTTTGTGGTGGCGAGGGTATTTGGAGCAGATGGAATGCACTGGGATGAGAGAAGAAAACGATCATGTCTGTCGAGCCACACAACAGACACTTCCTGTTTTCGTACAGACTTGTACAGTCTTTGCACCTGCCAGGAACCGAGGATTGGTTTTGAATTGAAGGCTGCTGCATCTAGAAGAGGACGGCTCTCAGAAGTGTGTGAACAGGGTGGTGTGGAAGACTAGAGGGCTTTTTTGAAAAGTCTCCCACTGCCAGAGAAAGAGACAGAGCAGTCCTTCTCATGGTTTATCATTATATTTTTTGCGTAGGGCAGATCTATGTGCTCCGAATGCGAATGCCCCCCAACACATGTCAGGGTGACTCACATTCTTTTTGATGTCTTGTGAACGTAAGGGGGATCTGGGTAGAAAGGGGGTGAGGGTAGGAGGGGGTGAGGGCGGTGGAGGAGAGGAGGGGGTTAGTCACATTGAGAGCCGGCAGCAAAGGACACAAGACACACAACAACTCTTTGGTAATCAAAAAGCATGTGCTTTAGCTTTGCCAAAGAGAGGAAGGAAGAGGAGGGTGAGGAGGAGAGGGAGGAGGAGGAGATGTCCTCTGGGCTTGATCTCTCATACAGATGTAGGATCTTAATTTCAGCCAGTTTGCTACAGCAGGAAAACAATCCTGCAGTAACAGGAAATGTGAATTATTATGTGGATTATAATGAATGGACATTTTTTTGTAGAGGTTAATCCATTTTTCGTAAGGGGAGAAATTACAAACTTCAGAAGCCTTTTTAAACCTCAAATACACTACAAGTTGACATGTTCTCCTGCAACAGAGTGATCAAATGACTTATGTCCTGTCATCTCTCCCTCTCCCTCGTTCTATTCCCTTCTCTCTCTATCTAGTCCTCTCTCTTCTTCTCACTGAAGCCAAGTCCCATGTTATGTAACACAGTATCTCTACTCGCTCTTCTATTTAAGGATCAAACAGAAGCATATGTACAATGGGGTTGGCCATGGTGCTGTTGGGGTGTGGGGGATGTGGTCGTTGGTGTAGTTGTACTTGGTCATCTACTCCACATGCAGAATCTTAGTTTTCATGTCGCTTCTCATTGACTTCATATTTTTCATTGGGCCAATGGGAGTATTCTAATGTGTCCTGTGTCTAGCTCAAGGGCACATCGCCTTTCTCTCTCTCTCTCTCT
>NC_143034.1:52323870-52346370 GCF_057628025.1 Oncorhynchus mykiss
ACATACAGCATGCTGAATATGTGCTAACTTTAAGTCGCTTTGGGAAAATTTCATAGTAACAGAATTACGCTGATGTACAGTTGAAGTTGGAAGTTTACATACACCTTAGCCAAATACATTTAAATTCAGTTTTTCACAATTCCTGACATTTACTTCTAGTAAAAATCTGTCAGTTAGGATCACCACTTTATATTAAGAATGTGAAATGTCAGAATAATATTAGAGAAAATTATTTATTTCTGCTTTTATTTCTTTCATCACATTCCCAGTGGGTCAGAAGTTTACATACACTCAATTAGTATTTGGTAGCATTGCCTTTAAATTGTTTAACTTAGGTCAAACGTTTTGGGTAGCCTTCCACAAGCTTCCCACAATAAGTTGGGTGATTTTTGGCCCATTCCTCCTGACAGAGCTGGTGTAACTGAGTCAGGTTTGTAGGCCTCCTTGCTCGCACACGCTTTTTCAGTTCTGCCCAAACATTTTCTATAGGATTGAGGTCAGGGCTTTGTGATGGCCACTCCAGCACCTTGACTTTGTTGTCCTTAAGCCATTTTGCCACAACTTTGGAAGCATTCTTGGGGTCATTGTCCATTTGGAAGACCAATTTGCGACCAAGCTTTGACTTCCTGACTGATGTCTTGAGATGTTGCTTCAATATATCCACATAATTTTCCTTCCTCCATGAGGCCATCTATTTTGTGAAGGGCACCAGTCCCTCCTGCAACAAAGCACCCCCACAACATGATGCTGCCACCCCCGTGCTTCACGGTTGGGATGGTGTTCTTCGGCTTGCAAGCCTCCCCCTTTTTCCTCCAAACATAACAATGGTCATTATGGCCAAACAGTTCTATTTTTGTTTCATCAGAACAGAGGACATTTCTCCAAAAAGTACGATCTTTGTCCCCATGTGCAGTTTATGGCGGTTTTGGAGCAGTGGCTTCTTCCTTGCTGTGCGGCCTTTCGGGTCATGTTGATATAGGACCCGTTTTCCTGTGGATATAGATAATTTTGTACCTGTTTCCTCCAGCATCTTCACAAGGTCCTTTGCTGTTGTTCTGGGATTGATTTGCACTTTTCGCACCAAAGTATGTTCATCTCTAGGAGACAGAACGCGTCTCCTTCCTGAGCGGTATGACGGCTGCGTGTTCCCATGGTGTTTATACTTGCATACTACAGATGACCGTGGTACCTTTAGGCGTTTGGAAATTCCTCCCAAAGATGAACCAGAGTCGTGGAGTTCTTGGCTGATTTCTTTTGATTTTCCCATGATGTCAAGCAAAGAGGCACTGAGTTTGAAAGTAGGCCTTGAAATACATCCACAGGTACACCTCCAATTGACTCAAATGATGTCAATTAGCATATCAGAAGCTTCTAAAGCCATGACATAATTGTCTGGAATTTTCCAAGCTTTTGAAGGCCCAGTCAACTTAGTGTGTGTTAACTTCTGACCCACTGGAATTGTGATATAGTGAATTATAAGTGGAATAATCTGTCTGTAAACAATTATTGGAAAAATGACTTGTCTCATGCACAAAGTAGATGTCCTAACCTACTTGCCAAAACTATTGTTAACAAGAAATGTGTGGAGTGGTTGAAAAACAAGTTTTAATGACTCCAACCTAAGTGTATGTAAACTTCTGACTTCAACTTTATATCAAACAGAAACCATCGACGTTAAGGTTTAACAAACCATAGAACTCTATGGACAAGTCACACTTTTAACAATTTCCACTGAAAATGTAACAAAGACACAATTACAGGAATAACTGTGCAAATACAAAGTTTGGTAACAGAATAAAACTGAGGGAGATTCTGTTACCAAACTTTGCATCTGCACAGTTTTCCCAGTAAATGTTTTTTATTTATTTACTGTGTAAATTGTTCAAAGAAGTCATTGTTGTATAGTTTGTTAAACTTTGAAATCAATGTTTTTTGTTTGGCATACATTTTATAGAAATCGGAGTGTAATTCTGTTGCCATGGAAAGCGATTTGAAGTGAACACATATTCAGTATGCTGTATGTGGCCCATTGCAGGAAATGAACCTACCAGTCTGCTGTTGAAAGCACCCTGATATGATGATAATATAACAAGTATATCTACTGGGGTCAAGTCCTCGTCACTCAACTTTTTATCATAGCTATACAGTTTTGGAAGGATCTCTTCAATGTTTTACATCATTTCCTTTCATTCTACATTGTCCCACTTCATGCCAGCTATAACAAAGTAACCCTCTTTTTCACTCCCTACCCTTTCTCGTGCTATCTCTTCCTCTCGCCCCTCTCCCGCTCTCCCTCTGTTCTTCTTTCAAATTCAGTTCAAAGGTGAACTTTATTGGCTTATTGGCATGACTGCTGTGTTGCCAAAGCAGTTGAACACTAGATCAGCAGCACATCACTATAAAGCAGTCTCCTTTAATCCTCCCTCCCTCCCTCCCTCCCTCCCTCCCTCCCTCCCTCCCTCCCTCCCTCCCTCCCTCCCTCCCTCCCTCCCTCCCTCTCACATTCAGGTTCAAAAGAGTCTTTATTGGCATGACATGGTTCTACATGTACTGCTCCAGTGTTAACACACAGCTAGTGCAGTAACGACAACCTCTTCCTCTCTGTCTCTCACTATGTTCTGTCTGTTCTCTCTCTCCAATAATACTTCTCTATATTGTTTTTTACTGTTGGTGGGTTCCACGGGCTCCTGAGTGGCGCAGCAGTCTAAGACATTGCATCTCAGTGCAAGAGCTGTCACTGCAGTCCCTGGTTTGAATCCAGGCTGCAACACATCAGGCCGTGATTGGGAGTCCCATAGGGGGGCGCACAATAGGCCCAGCGTCGTCTGGATTTGGCCGGGGTAGGCCGTCATTGTTAATAAGAATTCTTAACTGACTTACCTAGTTAAATAAAAAAATGTCTGTCTCCCGACTAAGGGAGACAGAAAAAGGGAAGGATGAGAGGTGGAAAGAGATGCTTGTCCTGTTGTCCCACTTCACAGACGGAGTCAGACCAAGTCAGAGAGTTAACAAGGGACTGATGCTCTTAACAATTCATGAGTCCAGTGGCAGGTTGGATGCTCTCCCACCAGAACCTAAAAAGCCACAGCAGACACATGCCTTGTAGGAGTTTTGTCAGCCAGCCACGGCCCAAGGGCACGTTAGTGTGCCAGTGTCACGCCTGGCAGAACGAGGGCACACACACACACACACACATACACACACACACACACACACACAGACACACACACACACACACACACACAGGACAAGCGACCTGAATATGGCATGGCAAGGGGACTGTTGTGGTATCAGTGATTTAAAAAGGAGGAGGGGTCTTGGGAGGCTCAGTGACAAAGCGAGAGTGAGAGGCAGCCAGGGAAGGAGGAGGGACTGTGTAGATTGGCTTATTGTCTTACCCTGTCTTGTAACATGTTCCGCTTTGGAAATACTCCTGTCATGCCAATAAAGCAGATTTGAATTTTAATCGTGCTAATTGGTGGGAGCACGGGTAAGGAGGAGCTGCGAGGGAGGGAGAAAAAGGAGAAAGCGGGTGATCTTTTCACACTGACAGTGACGGAGAGCGTGCTTACATGTTGCCTGAAAAAGAACACATAGAAACTCAGACACTCGCTCACACAGAGACCTAGTTGACCTGTCTGAGCTGTCCATGAGGTGGGGATGTGTTCTGGGTAAAGGGTTAGGGGCGGAAGCTGACCACTGCCCCTGTCCTGCCCTGCTCTGCCGCCTGTGTGTGTGAGAGTGAAAGCATTGAGGCAAACCTGGTGTTACCTCCAGCTCTGTGGGTGCTGGCACGGGGAGTCAGTGTCTGTTAGCGCAGCGACGTCTGAGTGTGAAGTGGCGAGACGCGGCCACAGCATGACCATGGCTCAGGGCCTGGTGTGGCGGAGAAAGAGGACAGGTGTAATTTAGGATGAGGGCAGAGAGAGAGGTAGGGAAAGAGAGAAAGAGAGAAATAGAGAGAGAGAGAGGGGACGTGCAGCAAAGGAATGACATTGGCCGCCTGCAAAGGACTAACCTACTGTAAGACAGGGGGATTGAGTGCATGTCATGACCACAGGACTAACCTACTGTAAGACGGGGGTTTGAGTGCATGTCATGACCACAGGACTAACCTACTGTAAGACGGGGGTTTTGAGTGCATGTCATGACCACAGGACTAACCTACTGTAAGACGGGGGTTTTGAGTGCATGTCATGACCACAGGACTAGCCTACTGTAAGACGGGGGTTTTGAGTGCATGTCATGACCACAGGACTAACCTACTGCAAGACGGGGGATTGAGTGCATGTCATGACCACAGGACTAACCTACTGTAAGACGGGGGGTTTGAGTGCATGTCATGACCACAGGACTAACCTACTGTAAGACGGGGGTTTGAGTGCATGTCATGACCACAGGACTAACCTACTGTAAGACGGGGGGTTTGAGTGCATGTCATGACCACAGGACTAACCTACTGTAAGACGGGGGTTTTGAGTGCATGTCATGACCACAGGACTAACCTACTGTAAGACGGGGGTTTTGAGTGCATGTCATGACCACAGGACTAGCCTACTGTAAGACGGGGGGTTTGAGTGCATGTCATGACCACAGGACTAACCTACTGTAAGACGGGGGTTTTGAGTGCATGTCATGACCACAGGACTAACCTACTGTAAGACGGGGGTTTTGAGTGCATGTCATGACCACAGGACTAACCTACTGTAAGACGGGGGGTTTGAGTGCATGTCATGACCACAGGACTAACCTACTGCAAGACGGGGGATTGAGTGCATGTCATGACCACAGGACTAGCCTACTGTAAGACGGGGGTTTTGAGTGCATGTCATGACCACAGGACTAACCTACTGTAAGACGGGGGTTTTGAGTGCATGTCATGACCACAGGACTAACCTACTGTAAGACGGGGGTTTGAGTGCATGTCATGACCACAGGACTAACCTACTGTAAGACGGGGGGTTTGAGTGCATGTCATGACCACAGGACTAGCCTACTGTAAGACGGGGGTTTGAGTGCATGTCATGACCACAGGACTAACCTACTGTAAGACGGGGGATTGAGTGCATGTCATGACCACAGGACTAGCCTACTGTAAGACGGGGGTTTGAGTGCATGTCATGACCACAGGACTAACCTACTGTAAGATGGGAGTTTTGAGTGCATGTCATGACCACAGGACTAACCTACTGTAAGACGGGGGTTTGAGTGCATGTCATGACCACAGGACTAACCTACTGTAAGACGGGGGGTTTGAGTGCATGTCATGACCACAGGACTAACCTACTGTAAGACGGGGTGTTTGAGTGCATGTCATGACCACAGGACTAACCTACTGTAAGACGGGGGTTTGAGTGCATGTCATGACCACAGGACTAACCTACTGTAAGACGGGGGTTTGAGTGCATGTCATGACCACAGGACTAACCTACTGTAAGACGGGGGTTTTGAGTGCATGTCATGACCACAGGACTAACCTACTGCAAGACGGGGGATTGAGTGCATGTCATGACCACAGGACTAACCTACTGTAAGACGGGGGGTTTGAGTGCATGTCATGACCACAGGACTAACCTACTGTAAGACGGGGGTTTGAGTGCATGTCATGACCACAGGACTAACCTACTGTAAGACGGGGGGTTTGAGTGCATGTCATGACCACAGGACTAACCTACTGTAAGACGGGGGGTTTGAGTGCATGTCATGACCACAGGACTAACCTACTGTAAGACGGGGGGTTTGAGTGCATGTCATGACCACAGGACTAACCTACTGTAAGACGGGGGGTTTGAGTGCATGTCATGACCACAGGACTAACCTACTGTAAGACGGGGGTTTTGAGTGCATGTCATGACCACAGGAGATGTTGTGGGCTGGTCAGTATTTCTGCAGACTTTTTATTAAGACAGAGCTGGTAATGGGTGGAAAGACGTCAGACTGCTGCAGCCCTCAGTGGGTTGCCGTCTAAAGTTAGACAAGAAATGCGCCATAGAGAAACGATCTGTGTGAGTTAAGTGGTTCGGGTTTCAGTCAGCTAACGTCTCGTGTCGAAAGGCAAAACAAAGAGCTCTCCGTTTTTTTCTTTGGTCTTCCGTTGGTTCCTCTTCTCTTTTCCCTGGAAGGGCTGCTGTGACGGCTGGTTACATTATAATCACAATCATGTTAGGGGCAAAATTAGCCAAATATTTTAATCAAGACCTGGGATTTATAAATTAGGGTTCAAAAAGTAGTTAGAATAAGGTCAGCGCTAATTAGGTGATGGTCTGACAAATGTGAGAACTAATTAAGTCTGCATGTGCTTGATTAAAGATAAGGAGGTTTTTATGATAAGAAATATGATGATGAAGCATGAGAGCAGGGAGGAAGGGGGGAAGAGAGGGGAAGAGAGGCAGGTCTAATTGAGGTAGAGATAATACTTGTGTGAGTGAGAGAGCTGGAGAGAGACAGAGAGGGACAGAATGAGACAAGTGAGTGAACATGTTCATGACATTTTTTTTAAATCATTTTGAATATGTATTCTGAGTGCATGCATTATTTGTGTTCATATCAGCGTGTTTGATTGGACAATTCTGTTAGCTATTATGTACTTCATGCATTGTGTTGTGTATGTATCTTGCACTGTAGATTTTAAACAAGCTAGTCTTCTAGCAAGACCCAGCTGTTCTCTCTCCCCAACCCCTCTCTCTCTCTTTCTCTCTCTCTCTCGCTCTCTCTCTCCTGCTTGCTTTTTCTCTCACCCTCTTGCTCTCCTCTCTTTCTCTCCATCTTGCTCTCCTGCCTCGCTCTTGCATCTCTACCCATCAGGCAGTGCAGAGCAGCAGTCAATAGCAATCTCCCCTCGCTCATGTTCAAAGAACCCCTTATAGGCAGGATAGAAATATGCATTGTCAAAACCTTGGAGCAGACAGCACACTCACACAAGTAGAAAAACAGCAATGGTGGTTATGAAAAAAAATCAAATACACTTGAACATTCTTCAAAACGGCAAAAAATCTATATTGGTGCTGAGGCATGGAGACCAGGTACTCTTACAGGCTTGCAGTAATGCAGAGCACACCCACATACGGAATACAATGTACATTAAATACTTGTGTGGGTTGGGGTGGCGTGGACTGTATGTATATGCTATACTGTATATGCTGTACTGTAGGTAACTTTGTCCCAGATCTGTTTGTGTGCAATCAGTGTACATAACATACTGTACTCCTTACGCTGTGCATATAGTGCATGAATGTATCCCTGTGTATTTTTGCCTCTTGCATACAGGTTGTGCCTGTATGCACGTATTCAGAGGCAGGGCTGGGAGAAGCTCAATTTCTTTGTAGGCATTGGTGTGTCCCTGCGTGTGTAATTGAAATACCTGAGTTATTGACTCTCTCCCTCCAAGTCAAATGGCTGCTTGGTGAGTGTGTGAGCTCTCTCATTGGGCAGCTGTGGGGCAGGCAGCCAGGCAGAAAGAGGAACTATCTCCGGCTCTGTCAGGTAGGGCTGGTAATAGCCAGGGACCTCACGATACAATGTTAGGTGCTGAAAGGATATGTATTGCGATTCCCATGATTCTATATGTATTGTGATCCCATACTGCGATTTTATTGTGATTTTATATTCCAAACATATTGCTCACTATATGTCTGCTACAGAGAGAGAGAGATCATGAGAAAATGAGTTGTGGTTAGTCATGGAAATAAAAGTGCTGAAGAAATGGTGGCTCACTTTTTAAAAGGAAGATGGAGAACAAGCTACAGGATGAAAAATACCAGTTTTGGCGCAGGTACAGCCGACTAGCGCTAGCTAACGCTACCTAGAAAAAAATACATATATTTCCTATTTTTACAAATTGATACTTGGAGTCAAAGTATCAATATAATATTGTCAAGAAATAATATAGCGATATGTAACTGAATCGGTTATTCCCCCTCCTCACTACTGTCAGGGCTTCTGGGTGCTGCTGAGAGGAGGACATACATGTACATCCTGTCTGTCTCTGACAGCACCAATCGGCTGTGGGTTAGCAGCTGTGGCTGGCGCTGCCCTGACTCGCTGGCCCACTGCTGTTCACTCACTCTGCAGTCTGTACCAGGTCACAGCCCACCAGCCACCCGCTCCCCTCATTGTTACCATAGACCCCCCTCCCTCCATACTCAACCGCTCCACTCATTGTTACCATAGACCCCCCTCCCTCCCCCTCCCTCCATACTCAACCGCTCCCCTCATTGTTACCATAGACCCCCCTCCCTCTCCCTCCCTCCATACTCACCCGCTGCCCTCATTGTTACCATAGACCCCCCTCCCTCCCCCTCCCTCCATACTCACCCGCTGCCCTCATTGTTACCATAGACCCCCCTCCCTCCCCCTCCCTCCATACTCACCCGCTGCCCTCATTGTTACCATAGACCCCCCTCCCTCCCCCTCCCTCCATACTCACCCGCTGCCCTCATTGTTACCATAGACCCCCCTCCCTCCCCTTCCCTCCATACTCACCCGCTCCCCTCATTGTTACCATAGACCCCCTCCCTCCATACTCACCTGCTGCCCTCATTGTTACCATAGACCTCCCTCCCTCCCCCTCCCTCCACACTCACCCGCTCCCCTCATTGTTACCATAGACCCCCCTCCCTCCCCCTCCCTCCATACTCACCTGCTGCCCTCATTGTTACCATAGACCCCCCTCCCTCCCCCTCCCTCCATACTCACCTGCTGCCCTCATTGTTACCATAGACCCCCCTCCCTCCCCCTCCCTCCATACTCACCCGCTGCCCTCATTGTTACCATAGACCCCCCTCCCTCCCCCTCCCTCCATACTCACCTGCTGCCCTCATTGTTACCATAGACCCCCCTCCCTCCCTCCCTCCATACTCACCTTCTCTCAGGATTCCATTGCTCTCTCTGACTAATTTCTCTCCCTCCCTCTTTTCTGTCAATTCCTCTCTCTTTTACCCTCTTCGTTCCTCACCCAGCCTACTCTCTCTGTCTCTGTCTGTCTCTCTCTTTTACCCTCTTCGTTCCTCACCCAGCCTACTCTCTCTGTCTCTGTCTGTCTCTCTCTTTAACCCTCTTCGTTCCTCACCCAGCCTACTCTCTCTCTCTCTGTCTGTCTCTCTCTTTAACCCTCTTCGTTCCTCACCCAGCCTACTCTCTCTGTCTCTGTCTGTCTCTCTCTTTAACCCTCTTCATTCCTCACCCAGCGTACTCTCTCTGTCTCTGTCTGTCTCTCTCTTTAACCCTCTTCGTTCCTCACCCAGCCTACTCTCTCTGTCTCTGTCTGTCTCTCTCTTTAACCCTCTTCGTTCCTCACCCAGCGTACTCTCTCTGTCTGTGTCTGTCTCTCTCTTTAACCCTCTTCGTTCCTCACCCAGCGTACTCTCTCTGTCTCTGTCTGTCTCTCTCTTTAACCCTCTTCGTTCCTCACCCAGCCTACTCTCTCTGTCTCTGTCTGTCTCTCCCTTTAACCCTCTTCGTTCCTCACCCAGCCTACTCTCTCTGTCTCTGTCTGTCTCTCTCTTTAACCCTCTTCGTTCCTCACCCAGCCTACTCTCTCTGTCTCTGTCTGTCTCTCTCTTTAACCCTCTTCGTTCCTCACCCAGCCTACTCTCTCTGTCTCTGTCTGTCTCTCCCTTTATCCCTCAGTGTTGTTCCCTCTCTCCCCTTATTATTTAGCCTCTGTCTTACGGTCCAGTACAGTAGACTGCAGTGGCTGCTTGGGACAGACAGGGACACACTCCCTCCTCAGGCATTTTAATGTGTGCTAATCGATACCCCAGCGCTCAGGGAGGTGATAATTCGGACTGACCTTAATTATTGTTGCTGTAAATGAAGCCAGTCTTTATCTGGGTCTTTTTTCTCTCTCTTTTTTTTCTGCTCCTCTTTTTTTTCTGCTAATGAAAATTCTGCGGACCTCTGGCTCTCTGAATGACTGCATGGGCCAGTACATTAACACTGCTCTTAGAAAGAGAGGAGGGGAGCTGCAGGGGACCGTGTGGAGGAGGGGGGCTGGAAATTCAATTATAACTGTGTCCCGGCAGTAATTTCACTGGAATAAATGGGACAGGGAGCGGGAGAGGAGATAGAGAGAGATCACAGGAGAGAGGGACAGGAGACAGAAAGTGGAAAAAGGGGATGAGGTGGGATGAAGGTAGTGTGTAGAGGGACACATGGAGGAGGGCTAGAGGGTCAATCATGGCTTAGTGGAGAGTAGGGGACAGTGGACATTTACACTGACTTAGACGTGTAGAATATACTGTTGTGGAATATACTATTGTGGAATATACTGTTGTGGAATATAGTGCTTATTCACAGTTATTATGTACCTGTATGATATATCATATATAAGTGGCAAACACACACAGCATACTTATTCACCCCTTTCTGCTGTGCCTTTTCAGTGGTTTAGTCTGATCTCATTCATGTGGAAACAAGGTAACGGATCAACCCATGTGCGTCCCCTGGGTTGTAGAGGTTAGGCTTTGATGTTGAGTGAAGCACGGATTCCTAAGCCAAAGAGATTTCAATACCCTGCCATGCTGACAGACACGCCATGTTTTTACACACTGACGCACACACTGACACACACAGAAACATGGCCGCACACACACACACACACACACACACACACATACAGTATTGGGAAACAACTGCAGAGTGTTGTCTAGACGCCTCCTCTCCAGTTCAATATTCAATGTGGACATGTAACATAGCATTACTGACCTCCACTCTTCTGTTCCCCAGGATGACAACTCTATGTTCTTCCAGTTTGGCCCGTCCATCGAGCAGCAGGCCTCGGTCATGCTCAACATCATGGAGGAGTACGACTGGTACATCTTCTCCATCGTCACCACATACTACCCCGGATACCTGGACTTTGTCACCAAGGTAGCTCACCGATACACGCCCTCACGACAGGGTAGCTCTCTCTTTTTCCCTCCTTCCTTTGAATAGTGCCACCAGGCAGTCCATGAGCAGATTGTAACGTCACCGTGGACTTATCGTCTTAACTTCTAGGATAGTGATAGGAAGGCAACTACTAAACCGGCGGCTAATCTCAACTTGTTCATGTAGTCAGGAAGTGTCAGTAGGTATTTAAATACTGTTGCGTTGAGAGAAATCAGATTGGCCCTGTCAAATGGCCCTTCAGCCCTCTCACACGCCTCTGTCTTCCTCAATGTCGTTGAACACATATTGTGATAACTCAATATGACAGATTATCATACCGACCCTACCTCTCACCCACCTACTTCTTCCTCCCTGGTCCCCCCGTCCCTCCCTCTACCCTGTAGATCCGGAGCACCATAGAGAACAGCTTTGTGGGCTGGGAGCTGGAGGAGGTTCTGCTGCTGGACATGTCAGTGGACGATGGAGACTCTAAGATCCAGAACCAGCTGAAGAAGCTGCAGAGCCCCGTCATCCTGCTGTACTGCACTAAGGAGGAGGCCAACACCATCTTCGAAGTGGCCCACTCCGTAGGGATCACGGGCTACGGCTACACCTGGATCGTCCCCTCACTGGTAGCTGGGGACGCTGAAGTGATCCCTGCCGAGTTCCCTACAGGTTGGTTTGGAATAAGTTCTATGTGATTTATCTCTATTTAAAGTCTATGATTGGTTGCTGTTTTGATGTTGATTTATAGTTGGGAATATGTGGGACCAGGTAGCTGGTACGGATCAAAACCTAATCTGAAATTCATGCACACAATGCACATTTTTGGGTGCAAAATCTTACATTAATATTTCTGCATGATTTACAATAAATCATTGTAAATCGTTGATGGATATGGCCCTTAATAATGTATTACCATGTTAGCTATGTAAATCATATGATGTGTGATGGTCGAGTGGGCGAGGTAATGAACATGTTTTTCTGCAGGTTTTAACTGTCCCTTAAGAAGGTTTGTCCTGCACATTAGTATGTGACAGATGGCAGATACTGCATGATTTAAGGGTGTTTTGTGTCAAACTGTCGAAATCAACACTTTAGTTCATCACTGTTGGATGAATTGACAGTATAGGCCTTACAGTAACCTCCAGAATGTGAATTGTCTCACTAAATTCATAACTAATTGGAAGTAAGAATAATGTGGTACGCGATATAGTTAAGGCCTGGTGTTTGCGATGGTTCAGTGTGAAGCCAAGGTGCAGGCTAACATGCTAATTTGGTAACGGGCACACTTTCGGCCATGTTTGATGGCCTCCAATCCTCATAGGTAATTCCACTGATGCGTTCCTTAAGTGGCACTCTAGAGCAACAGTATCTCACCTCCTCTATCCCTCTCTCTCTCTCTCTCCACCTCCTCCTCTATCCCTCTCTTCTCTTCTTCCTCCTCTATCCCTCTCTCTCTCCTCCTCGATCCCTCTCTCTCTCCTCCTCCTCCTCTATCCCTCTCTCTCCCCTCCTCCTCCTATCCCTCTCTCCTCCTCCTCTATCTCTCTCTCTCTCCTCTTCCTCCTCTATCCCTCTCTCTCTCCTCCTCCTCCTCTATCCCTCTCTCCTCCACCTCCTCATCTATCCTTCTTTCCTCCTCCTCCTGCTCCTCTATCCCTTTCTCTCTCCTCCTCCTCCTCTATCCCTCTCTCTCCTCCTCTATCCCTGTCTCTCCTCCTCCTCCTCTATCCCTCTATCCTCCTCCTCCTCTATCCCTCTCTCTCCTCCTCCTCCTCTATCCCTCACTCTCCTCCTCTATCCCTCTCTCTCCTCCTCCTCCTCCTCCTCCTCTATCACTCTCTTTCTCTCTCCTCCTCCTCCTCTATCCCTCTATCCTCCTCCTCCTCTATCCCTCTCTCTCCTCCTCCTCCTCCTCCTCTATCCCTCTCTCTCTCCTCCTCCTCCTCTATCCCTCTCTTTCTCTCTCCTCCTCCTCCTCTATCCCTCTATCCTCCTCCTCCTCTATCCCTCTCTCTCCTCCTCCTCCTCCTCCTCTATCCCTCTCTTTCTCTCTCCTCCTCCTCCTCTATCCCTCTATCCTCCTCCTCCTCTATCCCTCTCTCTCCTCCTCCTCCTCCTCCTCCTCCTCCTCCTCTATCCCTCTCTCTCTCCTCCTCCTCTACCCCTCTCTCCTCCTCCTCTATCCCCCTCTCCTCCACCTCCTCCTCTATCCCTCTCTCCTCCTCCTCTATCCCTCTCTCTCCCCTCCTCCTCCTATCCCTCTCTCCTCCTCCTCTATCTCTCTCTCTCTCCTCTTCCTCCTCTATCCCTCTCTCTCTCCTCCTCCTCCTCTATCCCTCTCTCCTCCACCTCCTCATCTATCCTTCTTTCCTCCTCCTCCTGCTCCTCTATCCCTTTCTCTCTCCTCCTCCTCCTCTATCCCTCTCTCTCCTCCTCTATCCCTCTCTCTCCTCCTCTATCCCTGTCTCTCCTCCTCCTCCTCTATCCCTCTATCCTCCTCCTCCTCTATCCCTCTCTCTCCTCCTCCTCCTCTATCCCTCACTCTCCTCCTCTATCCCTCTCTCTCCTCCTCCTCCTCCTCCTCCTCCTCTATCACTCTCTTTCTCTCTCCTCCTCCTCCTCTATCCCTCTATCCTCCTCCTCCTCTATCCCTCTCTCTCCTCCTCCTCCTCCTCTATCCCTCTCTCTCTCCTCCTCCTCCTCTATCCCTCTCTTTCTCTCTCCTCCTCCTCCTCTATCCCTCTATCCTCCTCCTCCTCTATCCCTCTCTCTCCTCCTCCTCCTCCTCCTCCTCCTCCTCTATCCCTCTCTTTCTCTCTCCTCCTCCTCCTCTATCCCTCTATCCTCCTCCTCCTCTATCCCTCTCTCTCCTCCTCCTCCTCCTCCTCCTCCTCCTCCTCCTCCTCCTCCTCCTCCTCCTCCTCCTCTATCCCTCTCTCTCTCCTCCTCCTCTACCCCTCTCTCCTCCTCCTCTATCCCCCTCTCCTCCACCTCCTCCTCTATCCCTCTCTCCTCCTCCTCTATCCCTCTCTCTCCTCCTCCTCCTCCTCCTCCTCCTCCTCTATCCCTCTCTCTCCCCTCCTCCTCCTATCCCTCTCTCCTCCTCCTCTATCTCTCTCTCCTCCTCCTCCTCTATCCCTCTCTCTCTCCTCCTCCTCCTCTATCCCTCTCTCTCCTCCTCTATCTCTCTCTCTCCTCCTCCTCTATCCCTCTCTTTCTCTCTCCTCTCCTCCTCTATCCCTCTATCCTCCTCCTCCTCTATCCCTCTCTCTCCTCCTCCTCCTCCTCCTCCTCTATCCCTCTCTCTCTCCTCCTCCTCTACCCCTCTCTCCTCCTCCTCTATCCCTCTCTCCTCCACCTCCTCCTCTATCCCTCTCTCCTCCTCCTCCTTCTCCTCTATCCTTTTCTCTCTCCTCCTCCTCCATCCCTCTCTCTCCTCCTCTATCCCTCTCTCTCCTCCTCCCCTATCCCTCTTTCTCCTCCTCCTCCTCTATCCATCTCTCTCCTCCTCCTCCTCCTCCTCCTCCTCCTCCTCCTCCTCTATCCCTCTCTCTCTCTCCTCTATCCCTCTATCCTCCTCTTCCTCCTCCTCTATCCCTCTCTCCTCCTCCTCCCCTATCCCTCTCTCCTCCTCCCCCTCCTCTATCCCTCTCTCCTCCTCCCCCTCCTCTATCCCTCCCCCTTCCTCTATCCCTCTCTCTTTCTCAATTCACTTAAACACACATCTCGTGACACACAGATATTGCTAACGTATTTAGCATGTGACCCTCCTAATCTTACATCACAGACAATGATGAGCTGTCTGGCACCAATTGCGGGGTTTTGTAATAAGGTCCTCCAATCAACAGTTAGAACGAGAAGGAGGGGCGGGGAGTAGAGGACTACTGCAGTTCAAATGGAAGGACAAGGGGTCTGGATCTCAGAGCACAAGTGCTCATACACCTCCAAGTCAACGCCACTGTCCCCCACTTCCTGTTTACCCCCATCGCTAAGGGAGATGAGGTTGTCTAAGTCGTTGTGAGATTTTCCTCATGTCCTGAGATGGACAGTTCCCACTGGCTACCAACCAACCATTTCCACTAGCATGCACACACTCTAGTTCTATAATATCATTTTTGTAGGGTGACTATAAAAGCCTTGAGAAAGTGTCAACAGAGTGTGACATTAGATATGGTCCTGGAGAGACTGAGCTGTCATCCCAGAGCCCCGTGGGTCTACAGGTTGGATGCTGTCTGTCTATTTCTGTCCAGTTGCCTGGTAATGGATTGGCCAGACCCTGTCAAGCGGGCCAGAGAGGGCGTGAGGATGCAGTTTGACTGAGAAGAGAGGAGAGGTGTGACTGTCAGTGGTGTGTGGCACACGCCTCACAGTGTGTTTAACCCCTTGAGTGCATAACCCCTTTTCCTCTATTCTCTTTCTCTATCTCCCTCCTATCTCCCTCTCTATCTCCCTCTCTATCTCCCTCTCTATCTCCCTCTCTATCTCCCTCCTATCTCCCTCTCTATCTCCCTCCTATCTCCCTCCTATCTCCCTCTCTATCTCCCTCTCTATCTCCCTCCTATCTCCCTCTCTATCTCCCTCTCTATCTCCCTCTCTATCTCCCTCTCTATCTCCCTCCTATCTCCCTCTCTATCTCCCTCCTATCTCCCTCCTATCTCCCTCTCTATCTCCCTCTCTATCTCCCTCCTATCTCCCTCTCTATCTCCCTCTTATCTCCCTCTCTATCTCCCTACTGTCTCCTCTGTCGACTGTATGTCATGGATCTCTCTCTTTCTGCTCTCCCTTTCTTCCTATTTTCATCATTCTATCTGTTTCTGCCTCTTCCCTCATTTCTCTCTCTCTCTTGCTCTCTCTATCCACCCCCTCCTTCTCATCTCTCTCTCTCTCTCTGTCTCTCTGCAGGTTTAATCTCTGTGTCGTATGACGAGTGGGACTACGGCCTGGAGGCTCGCGTGCGCGATGGGGTGGCTGTCATCGCCATGGCAACCTCCACCATGATGCTCGACAGGGGGGCACACACCCTGATGAAGTCTGAGTGCCACGGGGCCACGGACAAGAAGGGGCCCATTGCTGGGAACCCAAATGAGGTGCTCAGGTAAATCTGGGGCGGATCACCTATCAACCCTTTGAAATCTTTCAACATCTGCACACACAAAGAGTAACACACACATACACACACATCTCCCTCTCAAAACAGCCCCCCTCCCCGTGCTGCACCCCCACACCCAGACCCTCTCCTTTCCTCTGCTGGGCCTTTTGAACTGGTTGTGATGCGGAGCGTTCTGCCGCGTTTTAATTGGTCCCAGTGGCGTTTCAGTCTGAGAACAGTAGCCCGTTGTAGCCCGTTGCGCTGCTCTGTGGAACTGAGTGGGGTATTGCATTCCGGGGCAGTTCCACCCTACTCTGTGTTTTGCCACTCTGCCTCTATGTGTTGGGGGATTGTTGGGCATCCTGTTGGGACACCAAAGTGGGTTTGGCTGCTTACAAAAATCCTGTTTCCTCCACTGATTCGGGGCTTGTTGGGAGCGGCCGAGTGCTATTTCTGTTGCTGTATCACAGCAGCACCTGGGGATGCTCTGAGCTTTCTCTCGCACAAGCATTTCTGGTTGCAGTTCAAAGCCTAACTGAGTCTAGCTCACTTCGGAGGCTCTGCCTGCTGTATTGTCTCACAGGAAGCTGTGAGGTGTCATTTCAGCGTAGGCCTCTTACATTATGCCCTATTTGTTTGTCCCTGCCCAGTGCTTTTAGATAACGGCACAGCTACTTTCCCCGGTATATTTGCCTTCTGTAATACTCTCCCCAGCCGACTCTAACCCACTGTTTCATAATCAACTAGGCTGTGCATTTGATTAAATCATGCTGAACTGGTCTCAGATCGGGCTCTGGTTTTACTTGAACTAAACCTGTTTGTTGATAACCTCTGTCTTCAGGGGGTCAATGAGCTGATTAGCAGGAAGCCCACAGATAGTCAGATAGACTCTTGCTAACCCAATCAGTGCTTCCTCTCATGTGGTAGATACGGCACCATGGGGCTATGAGAGCAGCCTGGTGGGATGCCAGGGGTTATCAGACCTATAACAGCCTATATGACTACGTATCCTCATTTTATTGTCTTTTTTAATGTGTCGGATAAAAAAAGATAAAGAAGTCTATGGCCACTTACACATAGTCTTTCTGTGGGACTCGAGCTGAACTAGGAAACACGTATGTTGATACCTTGCTGGACTTCCCTTCAGGGTTTTTCACTTATTGAATCCTGGAGAGTTAGGGGACCTGATTGGTGCTATAAGTCATGTGTGGAAAAACTAAATGAAAATCCTGTATTTGCCCGAGGTATTTGTCAAGGATCTAGGACACCGGTATAAGGTATCATATGTGAGTGGTGTCAGAGTCTATCTAGAAGATAGCGAAGGAGTCAGGTGCAGGACACAGGTAAGAGTAAAAGAAAGACTGATTTACTCAATCCAAAACATGAAACAAAAATCCTGTTCCAAACCAGGACAAAACGGGACACAAAATCCAACGCACCGGAATACACAAAAGACAATCACGCACAAAGCAGAAAGGGAAACCAGAGGGTTAAATAAGGAACATAATTATGAGATGGGAAACAGGTGTGTAAACAGACAAAACAAAAGGAAAAATGAAACATGGATCGGTGGCGGCTAGAAAGCCGGTGACGTCGAACGCCGCCCGAACAAGGAGAGGGAACAACTTCGGTGGAAGTCGTGACAAGTGGTGTGTTTTTTAAAATTCTAAATGAATGGATATTTTCTTTTCTTATAAGAGAATCATGTTGGAGTCAGTAGGAACACAACATGGAATACATTGAATGACTTTTACCTGTACTTTTACGCACTGGTAGAGGATAGTATGGACCGTTCCATTAGTGGAACCTGAAGGCACCTGGATCATGGTCTAACAAAGCTGACTCTGACCCACCTCAACAGGAACAGGTTACATGTTAGAAATGAGCAGTGTGTTGGAAAAGGGGTCAAGTGCTTTTAAGTGTTGTGGAAATGTAGGTCTGCGGTAGTTTGTCTATTGGAGAAGACAAATGCTTGAGCAGTATTTTGACCCTGCATGGTCTTTGGAGTGACCTCTGCCAGGTCCAGTCAGAAGGCAGCTGCAGTCCATAAACTCCTGCTGAGTATCTGTTATGGGGATGGAAGTGGGCTACTTCACAGAGCTTTTGGGCGATGGATGTAAAATGGTACCTGTTTATGATGGGGCTTTAATGGAACTGGGTCAGACTGCTGGTCTCTCTTTCTCTCTCTCTCTTTCTGTCTTTATTTCTCTCTTTCTCTCCATCTCTCACTCTGTCTCTCTCACACACCCACACACACACACACACACACACACACACAGGCAATATGGACCCTGTTGTCATTTTCCATATATTCTGTTTTTCAAAATTAAAATCAGGGTTAGTTTATTAAAACCTCCTAATCAATATTTCACAATATTGCCTGTGTGTTCACCGTACTGTATCTACAAAATCTGACATGTGACCTGTGTGTTCACCGTACTGATTCTACATAATCTGTCATGTGGCCTTTGTGTTCACCGTACTGTATCTACATAATCTGACATGTGACCTGTGTGTTCACCGTACTGTATCTACATAATCTGACATGTGACCTGTGTGTTCACCGTACTGTATCTACATAATCTGACATGTGGCCTGTGTGTTCACCGTACTGTATCTACATAATCTGACATGTGGCCTGTGTGTTCACCGTACTGTATCTACATAATCTGACATGTGACCTGTGTGTTCACCGTACTGTATCTACATAATCTGACATGTGACCTGTGTGTTCACCGTACTGATTCTACATAATCTAACATGTGGCCTGTGTGTTCACCGTATTGTATCTACATAATCTGACATGTGGCCTGTGTGTTCACCGTACTGTATCTACATAATCTGTCATGTGGCCTGTGTGTTCACCGTACTGTATCTACATAATCTGACATGTGGCCTGTTTGTTCACCGTACTGTATCTACATAATCTGACATGTGACCTGTGTGTTCACCGTACTGTATCTACATAATCTGACATGTGGCCTGTGTGTTCACCGTACTGTATCTACATAATCTGTCATGTGGCCTGTGTGTTCACCGTACTGTATCTACATAATCTGACATGTGGCCTGTGTGTTCACCGTACTGTATCTACATAATCTGACATGTGACCTGTGTGTTCACCGTACTGTATCTACATAATCTGACATGTGGCCTGTGTGTTCACCGTACTGTATCTACATAATCTGACATGTGGCCTGTGTGTTCACCGTACTGTATCTACATAATCTGACATGTGACCTGTGTGTTCACCGTACTGTATCTACATAATCTGACATGTGACCTGTGTGTTCACCGTACTGTATCTACATAATCTGACATGTGACCTGTGTGTTCACCGTACTGTATCTACATAATCTGACATGTGACCTGTGTGTTCACCGTACTGTATCTACATAATCTAACATGTGACCTGTGTGTTCACCGTACTGTATCTACATAATCTGACATGTGGCCTGTGTGTTCACCGTACAGTATCTACATAATCTGACATGTGACCTGTGTGTTCACCGTACTGATTCTACATAATCTAACATGTGGCCTGTGTGTTCACCGTACTGTATCTACATTATCTGACATGTGGCCTGTGTGTTCACCGTACTGATTCTACATAATCTGACATGTGACCTGTGTGTTCACCGTACAGTATCTACATAATCTGACATGTGACCTGTGTGTTCACCGTACTGATTCTACATAATCTAACATGTGACCTGTGTGTTCACCGTACTGTATCTACATAATCTGACATGTGACCTGTGTGTTCACCGTACTGATTCTACATAATCTGACATGTGGCCTGTGTGTTCACCGTACTGTATCTACATAATCTGACATGTGGCCTGTGTGTTCACCGTACAGTATCTACATAATCTGACATGTGACCTGTGTGTTCACCGTACTGATTCTACATAATCTAACATGTGGCCTGTGTGTTCACCGTACTGTATCTACATTATCTGACATGTGGCCTGTGTGTTCACCGTACTGATTCTACATAATCTGACATGTGACCTGTGTGTTCACCGTACTGTATCTACATAATCTGACATGTGGCCTGTGTGTTCACCGTACTGATTCTACATAATCTGACATGTGACCTGTGTGTTCACCGTACTGTATCTACATAATCTGACATGTGACCTGTGTGTTCACCGTACTGATTCTACATAATCTGACATGTGGCCTGTGTGTTCACCGTACTGTATCTACATAATCTGACATGTGGCCTGTGTGCGTTAATGACCCGTCCTCCCCTGGGCTTTATGCGTTGACTAAGAGGAAGGGGTGTATATAGGTGTGTGGTGATTTTACTGAGAGAGAGAGAGCCAGGAGGGCAGTGAGTGGGAGAAGGTGACATAGGCAGGAAAGTTAAACACATTTCACAGCAAAGAACAGTATCGTTACAGAGATGGAGAGAAACAGGGGGTAGAAGTGAAGTGAAGAGAGAAATATGGCCTGTCTACCCCCTCTCTTTCCCCTCTTCTATCACTCTCTCTCTCTCTCTCTCTCTCTCTGTGAGATTATGGTTCCCATAGCAACGCAGCAGATTGGCTTGGAAATCTTGGTGGTTGTGGGTACCATGGCAACACATTACATATGCTTGTGTGAGTCTCTGTGTCGCCGTTGTCAACGTGTGTAGGATGGTACAGTATACACGTTTGCACACAAATACCCCACATGTACATTGTCATGCATACCTATACCATCCTAAACAGTCAAGAGGACACATTCTCCAGTCACTTTGTAAATGGTTTATAATTTATGCAGCATATTCCATAGGCTTTGTGTCGGTGCAAAGGTTGCCTCTGATTTACATGGCATTTCTAACAGACGGTTCTCTATTATTTCTCCACTTAATATTTCATACTTTACCTTTCCACGTGCAGTAGCGAGAGAGAAACAAGTAGAACGATTCGGTTGAAGGATTTTTGAGAAATGTTGAAAGGACGTTGTAAATCCTGTACTTTGGACCCGTGACATTTCGGAGCACACAGTTTGCATCTACCTGTTTACGTATCATGCCATTCTGTCAAGCAAATCCACAGACTCTCCCACTCTCCTACACACATCATACCAAGGTGCAGCGGTGTACTGTATCCCTCTCATTACGCAACATACAGGTAACAGCCAAAAGGAAACACCAAAATAAAGTGTCTTAATTAGAGGTTGACCGATTAATCGGAATGGCCGATTAATTAGGGCCGATTTCAAGTTTTCATAACAATCGGAAATCGGTATTTTTGGACACCAATTTGGCCGATTTTTTTTCTCTTTTTTTTCCTACACCTTTATTTAATCTTTATTTAACTAGGCAAGTCAGTTAAGAACACATTCTTATTTTCAATGACGGCCTAGGAACGGTGGGTTAACTGCCTCGTTCAGGGGCAGAATGACAGATTTTTACCTTGTCAGCTCGGGGGATTCAATCTTGGAACCTTACAGTTAACTAGTCCAACGCTCTAACCACCTGCCTCTCATTGCGTGCGTTTGCCAGCAGCTGTTTATGACTTCAAGCCTATCAACTCCCGAGAATAGGCTGGTGTAACCGATGTGAAATGGCTAGCTAGTTAGCGGGGTGCGCGCTAATAGTGTTTCAAACGTCACTCGCGCTGAGACTTGGAGTGGTTGTTCCCCTTGCTCTGCAAGGGCCGCGGCTTTTGTGGAGCAATGGGTAACGCTGCTTCGAGGGTGGCTGTTGACGATGTGTTCCTGGTTCGAGCCCAGGTAGGAGCGAGGAGAGGGACGGAAGCTATACTGTTACACTGGCAATACTAAAGTGCCTATAAGAACATCCAATAGTCAAAGGTTAATGAAATACAAATGGTATAGAGAGAAATAGTCCTATAATTCCTATAATAACTACAACCTAAAAACGTCTTACCTGGGAATATTGAAGACTCATGTTAAATGGAACCACCAGCTTTCATATGTTCTCATGTTCTGAGCAAGGAACTCAAACGTTAATGTTTTTGCATTATTTAAACCAAATTGAACATGTTTCATTATTTATTTGAGGCTAAATAGATTTTATTGATGTATTATATTAAGTTAAAATGAGTGTTCATTCAGTATTGTTGTAATTGTCATTATTACAACAAAAAAATAAAAATTGGACGATTAATCAGTATCAGCTTTTTTTGGTCCTCCAAAAATCGGTATCGGCATTGAAAAATCATAATCGGTCGACCTCTAGTCTTAATAGGGTGTTGAGCCAGAACAGCTTCAGTGAACCTTGGCATAGATTCTACAAGTGTCTGGAACTCTATTGGAGGGATGAAACACCATTCTTCCATGAGAAATTCCATCATTTGATGTTTTGTTGACGGTGGTGGAAAACACTTGCTCATCAAACTATTCAGTGACCACTCAGGGCATTGTCATCTTATTTGGGCATAGACATGTGAGCCAAAATAATGGCCTGCCCAGCATTTTTAAACATGACCCTAAGCATGATGGGATGTTAAGTGCTTAATTAACTCAGGAACCACACCTGCTTTCTATATACTATGAATCCCTAATTTACTCAAGTGTTT